>NC_057390.1:33094330-33394330 GCF_019320065.1 Cervus canadensis
AAAAAAAAAAAAAAGAATACTGGAGTGAGTTGCCATTTCCTTCTCCAAGCAGTAATGTATGTATATGCTAACTGGACCATACAGAAGGCTGAGTGCTGAAGAATTGATACTTTCAAAGTGTGATGTTGGAGAAGACTTGAGAATCACTTGGACTGCAAGGAGATCAAACCAGTCAATCCTAAAGGAAATCAATCCTAAATAGTCATTGGAAGGACTGATGCTGAAGCTGAAGCTCCAGTATATTGGTCATCTGATTCAAGGAGCTGACTTTTTGGAAAAGACAGGATGCTGAGAAAGATTGAAGGCAGGAGGTGAAGGGGATGACAGAGGACAAGATTGTTGGATGGCATCATCGACTCAATGGACGTGAATTTGAGCAAAGATGGTGAAGGACAGGGAAGCCTGGCATGCTGCAGTCCATGGGGTTGCAAAGAGTTGGACATGACAGAGCAACTGAAAAACAACAGTGGTTTTATTCCTAACTCTTTAATAAATCTCCATAAGTTCTCCATAGTGATTGTATCAGTTTGTATTCCCACCAACAGTGTAAGAGGGTTCCCTTTTCTTCATACCCTCTTCAGCATTTATTGTTTGCAGACTTTTTGATGATGGTCATTCTGACTGCTGTGAGATGATACCTCGTGGTTCTGATTTTCATTTCTCTAATAATGAGCGATGTTGAGCATCTTTTTGTGTGTTTATTAGCCATCTGTATGTATTCTTTGGAGAAATGTCTGTTTAGATCTTCTGCCCACTTTTTGATTGGGTTGTTTGTTTTTCTGGTATTGAGCTGCACAAGCTGCTTGTATTTTTGGAGATTAATTCTTTGTCAAGGGAGGCAAAAATATACGATATAGAAAAGACAGTCTCTTCAACAAATGGTGCTGGAAAAACTGGTCAACTGCATTTAATATAATGAAATTAGTACACTTTCTAACATCATACACAAAAAATAAGCTCAAAATGGATTAAAAACCTAAATGTAAAACCAGAAACTATAAAACTCTTAGAGAAAACCATAGGTAGAACACTTTCTGTTGTAAATTACAGCAAGATCCTCTACAACCCACCTCCTAGAATAATGGAAATAAAAACAAAAATAAACAAATGGGGCCTAATTAAATTTAAAAACTTTTGCACAATGAAGGAAACTATAAGCAAGGTGAAAAGACAACTCTCAGAATGGGAGAAAATAATAGCAAACTAAACAATTGACAAAGGTCAAATTGGTATCCACCATTTCTCAATTATCTCAAAGCTTTTCTTTAGCTTGTTTGCTTGAATTAGAGCTTTTGATTATGTGTTTTGGCTTCTCTCTCAACCCCTGCCTTTTTATTTTTGCATTGAGTATTGTTATAAAAAATACCTGATTTTATATATGTAGTATACTTTAATCATTTGCAATAGTCATTCTTGTTTTATATTCACATTGTTCTGTCTTTGGTCAATAGTAATAACCTTAAGTTTTACTCTTATGTCACCTTGATATGACTCCCATTAGTCTTGCACTTAGTCACTTGCTTCCTGGAATAACATAGTGTCTAAAATAGCAACCTACTGTTCTAAGTAGAACTAGTTTTCAAGACTACCTTCTGAGTCTTAGGTGGGGTCATTGCTACTATATTATTTTTGTTTCTAGGTCTTTTCAGTGATACATTTTTATATTGGTATTTCTAATTCAAATTTAGCATTATAGAAACTATTTTTCAAATTTTCTTGTTGAAATCTTTATTGGGGTATAGTTGGTTTACAGTGTTGTGTTAGTTTTACGTGTACAGTAAAGTGAATCAGTTATACATTTTTCTACTCATTTTTAGATTATTTTCCCTTATAGACCACTATGGAGTATTGAGTGGAATTCCCTGTGCTATATGGTAGATCCTTATTGGTGGTGGTAGTGGTGTAGTCGCTAAGTCGTGTCTGACTCTTGAGACACCAGGCTCCTCTGTTCATGGGATTCTCCAGGCAAGAATACTAGAGTGGATTGCCATTTTCTTCTCAGGGGATCTTCCTGACCCAGGAATCAAACCTGAGTCTCCAGCATTTTAGATAGATACTTTACCAACTGAGCTACCTTTATTATCTATTTAATTTTCTTCATTTTATATTTGTATCTCTTTTGTCTGAGATTGAAAAGGTGAGCTCCAAATAATGCAGTAAAGTTCTTAAAAACTACTCAATCTACTGATGGAATTGTGATTATCTTCCTAAGGGTGACACACTGCCCCCTTCCTCTGGCTACTTTTGATAAAGGAGGAAGTCATCTTGTGTTGATATATGATGGCAGGGATCACTTCTGGTTATTTAACCTCAAGAAGGTCAAGGATGATAAAAACCCTGAAAAACACCATACATTTTACACATTTACATTTTGCTCAGCCTAAAAGGCTAATACCACATCTGTAAATAAGCATGTAGAAGCAGAGATGGGAACCAGAAAGCTAAGGAAACTTAATTTCCAGAGCCTCTCACTTGCAGTGGTTCCTTGATAGGGTCTCAGAAACATACATTCCAGAAACATATTCCAGAAACATACATTCCAGAAACATACTCGCATGGTCACATATCCCTTTTTAAACTAAATGTAGTAAACTATTTTAACGAAATTGATGAAGATCTCTTCTCCTTCTATTCTGACTTTGACTTTACACTCAACAATTCCCGTTATCTTTGGCAGCTCTAAAGTGGCTACAGACATTTGGGGATCCAACCAAGGGGATTTTTTTAATGTGGATGTGATTGACTTTTGTTTAGTGGACTATTCGTGTATGGTTTGTTATCATTACCACATAACCATTAGGTTGTTGCTTACAGTCCAGTATAGGTGCAGCTTCTTATGGCTCTCCACAGTGTTCACCATGCCTGCTCACCTGCATCTAGAAGAGATGTTGCATTCTGATATAAGTATGCCCTGTGCCCACCTCCAGAATTAAATAAGTAGGAGTGAAGATTCGAAGCTGGTCTATGGAAAAATCTTCCAGTCATGGTATGGTTCAAGGTGTAATTGACTTATTTGGTTTTATGGATTCTAAGTCAAAAACAAAAGTTCCGTCCTTGGAAGAAATTTCTTGGTAAGGCAACATATACAATTTTAAGTTCTACTAGTAGTGTGTGTGTGTGTGTGTGTTTTCTTCTTTGATGGTACTTGTAAAAACTAAAATATATAAAAATTCTTGTGTTTGAAAGACAATGTAGTGGTTTTAAATATCTGGTATATTTGGGTATGAAATAGTATGCTTCAAAACTATTGACAATAAAAAAGCAAATTTTGTTCAACCATGCCAGAGAGAAGATTAAATTATTTTCCTGTCCTCTTTCATGGAAAATTTTTACAAAATTCTTGTCAAATAAAGGAAAAATACAGTAGAGGTATACCAGGTACTTAAACTAAAAACAGATTTGGTGGTATTTGTCAGTGCTTTGAAATTTTGAGTTTTTGTTATCACTTTCATTTTAAGTAAATATTATTTCATACTTAACTTTGTATATTATTTTCCTAAAGATCTCACTCTCAATTATATCAGACTCTATAAAACGTGGATCTTTCTTCATATAGAAAGAAATAGAAAGCTCTGTGTATTTGTCTAGTGACAGATGATAGTGATTTGTACTTGTTTGGTGAGAACAAAGGCACGGATAATTAAAAGATATGTGGTAGATAAAATATACTATATTCTGGAAGCTAGATTCAATAATGTCACAGAATACATATTAAAGGAAAATTTTTATTTGGGCCAAAATCTATTGGGTAGGGGGGTTCCCTGGTAGCTCAGATGGTAAAGAATCTGCTTTCAGTGCTGGAGACCCCAATCTGATCTCTGGGTTGGGAAAGTCACCTGGAGAAGGGCATGGCTACCCACTCCAATATTCTTGCCTGGAGAATTCCAGGGACAGAGGAGCCTGGTGGGCTACAGTCCATGGGATTGCTAAGAGTCTTACACAACTGAGTGAGTGTGCTTCAGTGATCCCATTTTTTACACATCATTATTTTTCCTCATAGGATTAACCACTTTTTACACATTATATTTTTCATTCCTAAAAATCTTTTTAAATTATTTTGGTGAGATATCGTCCTTGGATTATAGGTAAAAATACAAAGTTTTGGCGACTGACTCTCAAAGTGGTTGAGCTTAGTGTTACCAGTGTGATCCTGACCTTTTCTTTTCCATGCTGAGCTGTTCTGCGGTGATTTATTCAGAGCTGTCGTACAGTAGTCAAATTTCTAAAAAAAAAAAAAAGTCTCCAAGTCTCTAGAAAGCAAGAAGAGGAATAGCTAGGCTAGAAACTTTGTGGTCTAAACTTAAAACTATTTACCTGAAATCCAGTGGTAAGATAATTGTCTTTCATTTCAGGCAGATTTCTCCTTTTACCAAGATAAATACAAATATGCAATATTTTATACAATATGAAAGTCCAGTTCCTTAATATTTTACTTATTTGTTGATCTTAATCTATTTTGTTTTCTAAGACACAGTGTCAACTGCCAGAGGTAAAGCAAGCTTTTGATATTTCCCTTTAAATTTCCTTTGCTAAACTTGGTCACTGAAAATCACTTGAAATTGTGATTTGTACAACTGATCATGTTTCTGTACATTATTATCCTGTTATTTATATTTCTCTCATCAAGCACTCTCTACTCTCCCTCTCTGCCCTAGTCTCTTTCAAATATGTGTCTGATTTCCTTTTCTAAGCGCTAGGTCTAGAACCGTATCATTTAAAGATATAATTGAGTTGGGAGTCAAAAGCCAGAGCAATTCCAAATCAGTATTTAAGTTGGAGCTGTGTGGCGATAATTGATTTATTATAAGAAATGGTATTGGGGTTTCAATAGGTACACTGCCTTCCAAACCCCTGGTGACCCAATATAGGAATAGAGAATGAGGCAGTAGTGCCTCACTTTGCCCTCATGGTGCATGGATGGAATGTTTGTAAACCATGTCTTTTGTTGAATATAATAAAAGAGTTGTTTCCAGAAAAGAAAAACATATAGTAATTTATTTTGTAAAGTAGATAATTTATTTATAAAATACCTAACCATCCAAAGGTTAATAGAGTTTTGACAAGAGAATGCACTGGTCATAGCAAACACCCTCTTCCAACAACACAAGAGAAGACTCTACACATGGACATCACCAGATCGTCAACACCGAAATCAGATTGATTATATCCATTGCAGCCAGAGATGGAGAAGCTCTATACAGTCAGCAAAAACAAGACCGGGAGCTGACTGTGGGTCAGATCATGAACTCATTATTGCCAAATTCAGACTTAAATTGAAGAAAGTAGGGAAAACCACTAGACCATTCAGGTAACACCTAAATCAAATCCCTTATGACTATACAGTGGAAGTGAGAAATAGATTTAAGGGACTAGATATGATAGAGTGCCTGATGAACTGTGGACTGATGTTCCTGACATTGTACAGGAGACAGGAATCAAGACCATCCCCAAGAAAAAGAAATGCACAAAAGCAAAATGGCTGTCTGGGGAGGGCTTACAAATAGCTGTGAAGAGAAGAGAAGTGAAAAAGCAAAGGAGAAAAGGAAAGATATACCCATCTGAATGCAGAGTTCCAAAGAATAACAAAGAGAGATAAAAAGCCTTCCTCAGCAATCAATGCAAAGATATAGAGGAAAAAAATAGAATGGGAAAGACTAGAGATCTCTTCAAGAAAGTTAGGGAACATAGGATACCAAGGGGACATTTCATGCAAAGATGGGCTCACATGCTAGTAAAGTAATGCTCAAAATTCTCCAAGCCAGGCTTCAGCAATATGTGAACCGTGAACTTCTAGATGTTCAAGCTGGTTTTAGAAAAAGCAGAGGAACCAGATATCAAATTGCCAACATCCGCTGGGTCATCGGAAAAGAAGAGTTCCAGAAAAACATCTATTTCTGCTTTATTGACTGTGCCAAAGCCTTTGACTGTGTGGATCACAATGCACTGTGGAAAATTCTGAAGGAGATGGGATCACCAGACCACGTGACCTGCCTCTTGAGAAACCTGTATGCAGGTCAGGAAGCAACAGTTAAAACTGGACATGGAACAACAGGCTGGTTCCAAATTGGGAAAGGAGTACAGCAAGGCTGTATATTGTCACCCTGCATATTTAACTTATATGCAGAGTACATCATGAGAAACACTGGGCTGGAAGAAACACAAGCTGAAATCAAGATTGCTGGGAGAAATATCAATAACCTCAGCTATGCAGATGACACCATCCTTGTGGCAGAAAGTGAAGAAGAACTAAAGAGCCTCTTGATGAAAGTGAAAGAGGAGAGTGAAAAAGTTGGCTTAAAGTTCAACATTCAGAAAACAGAAATCATGGCATCTGGTCTCATCACTTCATGGCAAACAGATGGGGAAACAGTAGCTGACTTTATTTTTGGGGGCTCCAAAATCACTGCAGATGATGATTGCAGCCATGAAATTAAAAGACACTTACTCCTTGGAAGGAAAGTTATGACCAACCTAGATAGCAATTATAAAGCAGAGACATTACTTTGCCAACAAAGGTCCATCTAGTCAAGGCTATGGTTTTTCCAGTGGGCATGTATGGCTGTGAGAGTTGGACTATAAAGAAAGCTGAGCACCGAAGAATTGATGCTTTTGAACTGTGGTGTTGGAGAAGACTTTTGAGAGTCCCTTGGACTGCAAGAAGATCCAACCAGTCCATCCTAAAGGAGATCAGTCCTGGGTATTCATTGGAAGGACCGAAGTTGAAGCTGAAACTCCAGTACTTTGGCTACCTGATGCAAAGACCTGACTCATTTGAAAAGACCCTGATGCTGGGGAAGATTGAAGGCAGGAGGAGAAGGGGACAGCAGAGGATGAGATGTTTGGGTGGCATCACCAACTCAATGGGCATGGGTTTGGGTAGACCCTGGCAGTTGGTGATGGACAGGGAGGCCTGACATGCCGTGGTTCTTGGGGTCACAAAGAGTTGGACACGACTGAGCGACTGAACTGAACTGAATTAACCCCCCACTCATTTTTCTTGCCTGTATATTTCAAAACTCTATATCCTGTATCCTTCTGCCTCTTCCGAATCTTGTTTCCAGACTTAATCACTCTTCTTTCCAGCAACCTTAATTTCTTCATTTCCTTTCTTTCTTTCTTATTGAAAGGCTTTGTGTGTCTCTCAAACCTGGTACATTTATTCCATTTTCACTGCTACTTTCTTTGGCTAGATTGTCACTTTCTTTTCCTGGAATACGGTAATTACATTTGAGCTGGTTTTTCTGCTTACACCTTTCCCTTAACTGTGGCTGGAGTGATTTTTGTACAGATTGTATCCTCTACACACCTTTTTAAACATGACTTTTCATTAGAGTGAAGCTGAAATCCCAAATCTTACTAACTCATCTCAAGTCACTCTTCCTTTTATTCTTTGCACTCTACATTGTCTCTTTTCAGTTCCTTTGATGAATTATTCCCCCTGTTGTATGTCACCAGATTAGTCTGCTCTCATAGCTCAAAGTTTAGTTTAATTGTCTTGTGTTCAAAGAAGCCTGAAATGATAAATCATATTTGGTTATATACCTCTCTGTTATTTAATAACACTTTGTATTTTTCCTAATGCTCTGTTTTTAGATCGTATATACATTGCTATTGTGGTTAGATAATAAATTGAAGAATTGGTTTTATAATGTCTACCACAATAGCTAAAATAAAAGCTCAAAGTGAGCAGGCCTTGCATCTATCTTCCTTAACACTAAATCTCCCGTATTTCACAATTCCTTTTATGTAGTTAAGAGATGAATGTCTTTATTGAATGAAAAAAGAAATCAATCATATTATTTCAAAACAGAGGGCTTTTGATTATATCCTTTTCAAAATTCTCTTATACCTTAACTTCTGTTGAGCTGCATCTTCCAAAATTTGCTTCTGTTTGTTTCTCTTTATGTTTTTAACATATTTGCTTTCCATAGCCTTTAAATAGATAATTTTTGTTTCTGTTTGTTTATTTGTTTCCTGATTTTCTGAAGATTAGGACTTGGCTTCCTTTTTCTATACATTTTACACTCTATCATAGAACTCTCCACTTTAGTTGCCTCAACTACCATGGAAATTTATTGAAAAAAAAGAATTGTACTTGTTCTGCGATTCAGGCACTTATTTAACACTTGAATCTTCACAGTCAAACAAATATTCATTAAACTAAAGTTAGATATCTTTAAGATTGGGAATCTCCTTTAATTTGAAGCAACCAATCACAATTTTTCAGATGGTTAAAAAAATTTAATGGTGTTAAATTCTATCTTATTTTAGTTTCCGCACGCACACACACACACACACACTCATAATATTTAAATATATTTATCATGACCCCCTGGGTGTTTTGTTATTTTAACCAGTTCTTACTTGCTATGGTTTTATGTTTTTTCACCACTCTTTTCATTTGCCTTTGTCTCTGGCTCTCCTGATATAAGGTAACTACTGTGGAAAGTAACATTATTCCAGACCTGGTCTATCCAATTTTATATTTGCTACCAATAACTACACATCCAATTTTATTCATCACAATCAAAAAGCTTCATTATTAAATATCTGAAACTGTGATATATATTTTCTCTGTATTTTCAATTGGTCATATATTTATTAAGGGCTTTATCAGTTTTTCCATATGTAGGTGGAATAATCTCAAGCATAATTCTATGCCTAATATGTTATTTTTTTGAAGCTATTTCATTATAATCTCACTCTCGTCTTCAGATAATGGAATGATAATTTGATGTAATTATAATTAGTTCTTAGATACAATTACTCAGCAAAATTTGTTTACTGGTGGAAAAAAACTACATGAATTACATGGTAGAGATGTACTGATGTACAAGCTAGGTTTTGAAGGGGCAGAGAGCAAGATATCAAATTGCCAACATTCATTGAATCAGGAAGAAAGCAAGAAAGTTCCAGAAAAACATGTACTTCATTGACTATACTAAAGCCTTTGACTATGTGGATCACAAAATATTGTGGAAAATTCTTAAAGAGATGGAAGTACTAGACCACCTTACCTGTCTCCTGAGAAACCTGTATGCAGGTCAAGAAGCAAAATAACCAAATGTGGAACAACTGACTGGTTCAATATTGGGAAAGAAGTATGACAAGGCTTTATATTGTCACCCTGCTTATTTAATTTACATGCAGAGTACATCATGAGAAATTCTGGACTGGATGAATCACAAACTGGAATCAAGATTTCTGGGAGAAATGTCAACAACCTCAAATATGCAGATGATAATAACTCTAAGGGCAGAAAGTGGAAAAATGATGTTTCACTGAGTGAAATAAGCCAAACTAGACTGTCTTTCCTTAGGTGGGGAAAAAAAAAATTAACAGTGATGTCAAACTACATTAAAAGCAGAATTATATGAAATACTAAACACTTTTATTACCACCAAAATGAGTATTTTCCCACTTGGACCTCAAGGAGATCAAACCAGTCAATCCTAAAGGAAATCAACCCTGAATATCCATTGGAAGGAATGTTGCTGAAGGTGAAGCTGAAGCTCCAACTTTGGCCACCTGATGGGAAAAACAGACTCATTGGAAAAGACTAATGCTGGGAAAGATTGAAGGCAAGAGGAGAAAGCAGTGGTAGAGGAAGAGTTGATTAGATAGCATCACTGACTCAGTGGACAATTTAAGCAAACTCTGGCAGATTGTGGAGGACAGAAGAGCTTAGAGTGCTGCAGTCCATGAGGTCTCAAAGAGTGGGACCCAACTTAGTGACTGAACAACAACAACAACAAACCAATATTTTATTTATGTAGCTCATTATGATACTTATATTTTCCAAATTTTTTGTTCTTTCAATCTGACACGTGGAAATTTCTCTTCCTTTTTAAGAGCTTCCCTGCTTATTTACTTTGTACTCACAAAATACCTCGTGCTATACTTATATACAGACTCTTTGATATATAGTATTTGTTTATTTTCATTATAAAATGTAACCGAATACTTCAAGTTATATAAGGAGACTAGCAACAAATAATGCAATCTCAAAGGAATCTTAGCCAGAACCTTTCATGAATAAAATATATAAGGAGATGATGTACATATATATGAAAATTTGACATAAGCTGAGCAGGTTCTCAACAGTGTAGTCCAATCTCTATGAAACTGCAGCTCTGAAGAAGAGATTAACAGTGTTGACTTTAGAGCCGTCCAAGTCAAATCTAACTTAAAATTTCCCCATCCAGGATTGTGATATGAATGAGAAAATTTAGTATATGTAAATTATTTACAGTACTGAATGGCACAGAATATTCAGTTATTACTTTACTACCAGGCACATGGAGAACATGAAATAAATATTGTTAAATGACTAAATCAAAGAATGAGTAGAAATTGATACGATTATGAGGTGAGAATTTTTTAGAGAAGGAAAGCCTTTCTTGTTCATTATCACTCTACACTCAATTATAATTTTTATAATAGAACTATAATGTCTAGAAAGGGCATGAATCACAGATATCTTATAAATTAAACTTCAAGTATCTAATTTTATGGAATCAGAAATCATGTGCAGAATAAAATCATTAATTTTACTTAAAAATGCCTTTCAAAAAATTTTAAACATTTAATTAAGCCAATTCTACTTTTAATATTATCAAATGTTCCCCCAGTTCCTTTTGGCAACTGATACTGTAGTCAGCTCTGCTTTCTAAATCAAACTTCAACATGCTTCTACATTATTAATGCTAAAATTGTGCCTTAGAGAAATGCATAAAGACGTTACAGTAAAAGTAAAGATTGTTTAGTCAGCTGTTTGTAAGTACATCTGGTGTAAAGACTAAATAAATCCTAAACCCTGAAGCAGCATAATGAAAATAGAAACATTTGGACAAAAAATGTCTATTTTTGTGTATACATTTATTCAAAAACTATTTCTAGACAGAATATTTTACAGGACATTCCTCCAAAGTATTTTCTAGGTTTTCTCATTTTAAAATTAAAATGTTACTTATTTTTTTTCTTGTTTTCTGAGCTTTTTCTAGGGAAGTTTGTGTACATTATTTTTTTTTAAAGAAAATAAAATGTGAGATTTTAACTAATAAAGTTCAGTATTATCACTTCCCTTAGGTATTAGAAAAAAGTTGTATATTCTTTGCATGTTAATGGAATTGTTAATGAATTTATTTTATTGAATATATTCATTGTTTATTAATGTGGTGCATATCAGGAGATATAAAAAAGTATATACCATATTTTTTGGATACTGGTATTTTAGACTCTTTGAAAGAATGGCCAGTATAATTAGCATAACCGTGTGATTTTTTTTTGTTTTTGTTCAAACTCTGACAGTATTTAAAGTAAAAACCAGCATGATTCAAAATTCTGCTAGAAGAATAGATATTCTAGGTCATATGGGGTAATTGGCCAGTAAATATGTTTGAGTTAAAATAATACTATTTCAGAAGGGTACAGTAATTTAGGAGGTTACTGAAATGGTTAAATGGCCCCATGCTAATTAAGCAAATCTCAAGGTCATATGGGACTTGCAGAAATATATTGGCCAACTTCCCATAGGATGTTTGGAATATTCTGTGCCATTCAGTATTGTAAGTAATTTACATATACTAACTCTTCTCATCCATATCACAATCCAGATGGGGAAATTTTAAGTTAGATTTGACTTGGACAGTGTGGCTCTAAGGTCGACACTGTTAATTTCTTCTTCAGAGCTACAGTTTCATAGAGATTGGGCTATACTGTTGAGTACCTGCTTAGGTGTTAAGGAGCTGAATGAGAATGTACTTACATTTGTCATAGAATAACACTTAAATCATGTTTTTACCTTATGTGGACTACATGGAATCATGTAAAGAGTTCTGTCTCTTTTTGGGGTTATGTTTAGATTATTCAAATAACTTGAATTTGAGTATCAACACCCACAGAACTGAGATTTCAAATGAGCCTGATGGTGCAGCAAATTCGGTTTGGATGAAACAACAAGTCCAGATGCAAATGCATAGCTATAGCAGCTGTGGCTTCTGTGCAGACATATTGCTGATCTGTTTTAAAATCATCAAACCCCAAGCCTAGTGCTCATAAATTAATTATGTTTGGAACTCTTATAGAGGCAAAGAAAAAACTTAAAGCAAAACGAAACAACAAAACTAAGTTGTTCTACAGAACATTCTCTTCTTAACTAGAAACTTACAGATAAAATGCTTACTCAGATGATATTTAGGTTGTGTGTGGAGTATAAAGAAATTAATAATGGTTCAATAAAACCCACTCAGTAAAATATAGGATCATTGGTAGGTACTCAGTCCTTAGTCATATACTCTGGAAGGCAGAAATCCCTGAAAGATTGCATTCCTTAAAACTGGAATAACAGGACACATTCCCAGGGAACAAATACCTTGCATTGTTGAATACTACAATGAGAGCTTTGTGAATTGAGGAAGAATATGTTTGTTAGAAAGGTTTTTGATCCTGGTAGGACTTATTTATAAAGGTCCAAGGCAAAGAGGATTGGGGTCAACAATAATGAGGAAGGACAGTCATTAAGGGTATACCACATAATTACAGCTCTCATAAAGGCTGGACTGTTATACTCCGTGATCTCTTGTTTAATGTTGCATTATGCCTTTTCGATTTTAAAATATATGTAACCCTTGTGTCTAATTTAAAAAATACTCAGTTCTTCCTATTTTTGTTTTGGCCACAAGTATGTAAATCTTACATACTTATTCAATCATTATCTGTGAGTAATTAAATAAGCTTTACTTGCCTAGAAAGTAAAACAAACAAACAAACATTATTTTTTTAGTACAAAAAAATAAAAGATCCTTCCCAGATTTCTTTTATTTTTACCATTTAGGTGGTGGGAAAATATCTCAGTGTTTGTATTCTTGCAAGAAGGACAACATTTGGGGTATAAATCTATGGCTGATTCATATCAATGTATGACAAAACCCACTGAAATGTTGTGAAGTAATTAGCCTCCAACTAATAAAAAATTAAAAAAAAAATGCATTTTTGTATGCCAGTGAGGTCTTGATTTCTTGCATAATTTTATCTCTAGGCCTTATGTTCCATGGAACAAAGAGGCTACTCACCAGGTCAGAGTTCAGAGATTTTCTAAATATCTTTAACAAGAATCTTGAATGCCACTTTTTTGTTTGTTTCGTTTATTTAAAGGTGAAAAGGCTTCTAAAATTTTGTTATTCTATTTACATTTCAAGGGGCCAATCTGGTGGGCTAAATAATTGAGTTTTATTTTAGGCCAGTATGAAGAAGAGTGATTTGGTAAAATACCAGTGTTCTTGCCACCAGCTCCAACTCCACACCACCATCATTCTTTTGTAAGATTGTACCTTGGGGGAGGGGGCTTAGAAATCTCATCAGAGGATGAGGTTGTTGGATGACATCACCGACTCACTGGACATAAATGTGAGAAAGCTCTAGGAGTTGGTGATGGACAGAGAAGCCTGGCGTGCTGCAGTCCATGGTGTTGCAAAGAGTTGGACACAACTGAACAACTGAACTGAACTGAACTAAAGTGAGTCAAAGTTAATTGAGGACAGTTACCTACTTTTTCATAGTGTGGGGTAGCTTCATATTCTTGTAGACTCCCAGCATTTGGATATGCACCAAAGGACATAACAAAATATGTCTCAGAAGCAAAGAACTGAAATTTTTGTGGGAGACACCTTGATAAACGGACTTGAGGTAGGATTTCTGGCTTACCAAACTATGGGATTGAGAAATATGTTCTTCATGTGTTCCCAGCACTCTAGTGAAAGAATATGGAGTCACTGAGAGGAACAGTAGACTAGCAGTGTACTGGTTTTAAAGAAGATATACCATGGAGTATGAGAAGTAGGTCAAAAGGCTCAGAAGTGAGTACCATTGAAACATTCAGAAAGATAGATGGTACCTCAGAGGCCCTCAATCCAGCAAAGAACAGAGCAAAAGCCCGCCCCTCCCCCACATCCCCAGGTAAAAGTTAGCCTTACACTCTTTAATGTCACTTGGAGAAGAACAGAGGAAAAGAGAGGAAATATGAAAGGCTATGAAAATCAAAAACTAAAGTTTTAAAAAAAAATTATTGATTCAAGTTAGTTTATAAACTTGTGCCCAATTTCCTGTTCTTTGTTTCTCTATTTTTCTCTACTGCTAAATGAGTTGGATGAACTGACTCAAATCCCTTTAATTTTGCAACTTCTGTTATTAAACTCTCTCAGCATGGACTGTGCACCTACTAAAATCCCTTAGTCAACTCACACTCTCACTTGCCTAAATTACCAATTCATACCTTCTTCTCTCTCCTTATACCTACCACTGGTAACCCCATGTTTTGCATTCTCTTCACTGAAGAGACAGAAATAACCAGAAGAGAAGTTTATACTTATTTGCCCCCTAACTGGTATCATTCCTTTCATGCTTGGTCCCCTCCCAAATTTATTCTCTAAACAGAAATCAGAATGGTGTTTTGAATATATAAATCAGATCATGTCACTCCCTTAGTGCCTTCCTATTGCACTTTGGATATGTCCAAACTCTCCCTAAAGTTTACAATGCCATACAAGATCTTCAGTATTGAGTTTGTAAAATATCAATAACCTCAGATACACAGATGACACCACCTTTATGGCAGAAAATGAAGAAGAACTAAAGAGTCTCATGATGAAAGTGAAAGAGGAGAGTGAAAAAGTTGGCTTGAAACTCAACTTTCAACTAAGATCCTGGCATCCAGTCCCATCACTTCATGGCAAATAGATGGGGAAACAGTGGAAACAGTGACAGACTTTATTTTCCTGGGCTCCAAAATCGCTGCAGATGGTGACTGCAGCCATGAAATTAAAAAGACACTTGCTCCTTGGAAGAAAAGCTATGACAAACTTAGCATATTAAAAAGCAGGGACATTACTTTGCTAGCAAAGGTCCATCTAGTCAAAGCTCTGGTTTTTCCAGTAGTCATGTATGGATGTGAGAGTTTGGACTATAAAGAAAGCTGAGTGCTGAAGAATTAAGGTTTTTGAACTGTGGTTTTGGAGAAGACTCTTGAGAGTCACTTGGGCTGAAAGGGGATCCAACCAGTACATCCTAAAGGAAGTTAATCCTGAATATTCATTGGAAGGACAGATGCTGAAGCTGAAACTCCAATCCTTTGGCCACCTGATGCGAAGAACTGACTCTTTGGAAAAGACCCTGATGCTGGGAAAGACTGAAGGCAGGCAGAGAAGGGTATGACAGAGGATAAGATGTTTGGATGGCATCACTGACTCAATGAACATGAGTTTGAGTAAGCTCTGGGAGTTGGTGATGAGCAGGGAAGCCTGGCATGCTGCATCCATGGGGTCACTAAGAGTTGGACCCGACTGAGTGACTGAACTGAACTGAACAAGATCTTGCACCAGAAAGCCTAAACAATCTAATCTTATGTTTTTCTACCCTTTCTTACTGTATCCCAGTCTATCCTTCAAATTTTCCTAAATATTTGAACGTGTTCCCATGCCAGATACTTTAAACTTATTGTTCCTTCTATCTGAAACACTTTTTCTACTGAAGGATCACAATATTCAAGTGAAGTCTTCAGAGAATACTTAACAGACACTCATCTAAAATAGGCCTGCCATAATCGCTCTCTTATCTCCCATACCCTTTTTTATTTTCTTTTTGGCACTTACTCCTCTCTTGCTTATTTCTGTTTTGCTGAGATATAAAACAGTTTCTGACATACAATAATTGTCTTAATAAATATTTTTAAATCAACGTATACATCAAATCTCTTATAAAAGGATTATTAATACTGCATGACAATTATTACAACTAAGCAAAGAAATTAAGGAGATGATATAAACAACATCATTGAAGTAAAGGACTTAGATAAAAATAATTTGTCTTTTTTAACGATTATTTGTATTTGACCACTTAGTAATCTGGACAGAGTGACCCAGATGAGAGAAAAAAAGCTATGGCTTAAATCCTCGTGTGATTCAATTAGTTTTTCCCTATTTGCAGTCACAGAATTTACCATGCCCAATCAACCATTTTATAATTATCTCCTCTTATTCACTTTCAGCTGGAACAATACTAATCTGTTCCCAGAAATAGAAAACTATTCCCAAATGTCTGGTCATTAATATCATCATCATATCCTTATCTGCAAAGGGATAGTTTACAGAAATAAGAGGAATTTAAGGTTTCACTATATCATTGACCCAGCCAAACACAGGAGAAGGTGATGGCACCCCACTCCAGTGCTCTTGCCTGGAAAATCTCATGGATGGAGGAGCCTGGTAGGCTGCAGTCCATGGGGTCGCTAGGAGTCGGACATGACTAAGCAACTTCACTTTCACTTTTCACTTTCATGCATTGGAGAAGGAAGTGGCAACCCACTCCAGTGTTCTTGCCTGGAGAATCCCAGGGACGGGGGAGCCTTGGTGGGCTGCCGTCTATGGGGTTGCACATAGTCGGACACGACTGAAGTGACTTAGCAGCAGCAGCAGCAGCAGCCAAACACAATGGCTCCTTTAAGAATCCCATTAGGATGAAGGAGAGAGCTCTCCTTAAATATAATCAGAAAGCAAACCACTTGGTTCTCCATTGATTTCAGATAAATCAACTGAAATCAGGTTTTTTCCCACTGAATTTTGGCATATCAGCTTCCTGCAGAAGAAGTTGATTAAATAATATGGAGAAAGTAATAAGAAGAGAAAAATCATATAATGTTCAAAGCTGTAAAGAGGTCTTCTGCAAGGTCACTTAAACTCAGGTGAAATTCCAGTTGGGTCTCTTTTGTTCTATTTACCATAGTGCTGGGAATTGAACTTAGCAGTTAGGAGCCCTTTTGCCTTCTGAACAATTGTGGCTGGAATCCATTCCTCACACAGAAAATAGAAAATAACTTCAATGCACGTAATTCAAGTCTGGAAATGGTTTCAATGCTAAACAATTGTTTTTGAAAGGACCCTGTGTTCCAAATAACTGCAATTTAACTGTGCATTCAGTGCTCAGCTATAGCAATAAATTGTAGATCTTTCAGTTTTACTTCAAATGTCATTATTTGGCTCCATTTTATTCACATTCACTGCAGTTTTAACAGTCTACATGATTCCTGTTCATGGATTAATGAGAGCTTATTCTTATTCCCCAAGAGAATGCTGTGTTGCCTTTATAAAGCTGTTTTTTAAAAGCAAAGGGAAATGATAAGATCTTTCAAATGCATATATGAATCACCTCAATCATAATTGTAGCTTCAAAACTGAAAATCGGATACTATCTCATTTCAGCTTAGCATGTATACAGTTAATGCTGGCCAGTGATCTTTTTAGGAGACCTGAGGTGTGGTATTTATTATGTATATTGTTATACCTGTAGAAAGTCAACCTGTCCTTCTGTAGCTAATACAAAAATTAAATATTAAATTCAGACTATATTAAGAGGGCTTTTACAGTTATGCTTGCCATCTTTTGCCTAACAGTGTTGCATATTCAGCCCTGCACATTTTCAGCAGATTACCATGTATTTTATGAGTGAGATTTAAAAAAAAGAATTTTTTTTGTAAATCTTACATCCACCAGTCTATATTATATAGTCAGAAAAAAGAAGAGGAGATTTCTGTCCTATTAACTATGGAAATACGACCTACAATCCATTGTGAAACTACTGAGAAAAAGTGTGATATTCTCCAGCCATGCAAGAATGATTTCCTAGGGGGAGGGTGAAAATACTCACTAATTTTTTCATATATATGTGTTTTATATATGGATTTTCATTTTTCTCATATATATGGTATTTATTTTTGGAAGAGTATAGTTGTGTGGTTTTTTTTCTTTGAAAGCAATAGTGTGCAGAAGTTAAGAGTTTAGTTTCTAAATGTGAATATTTTGTGCTACATCCGTCTGCTGTCTACTAGCTATATAAGCTTGGGATTGTTGTTCAGTTGCTAAATTGTATTAGACTCTTTGCAACCCCATGGACTGAAGAAAGCCAGGCTTTCCTTTCCTTCACTATTCCCCAGAGTTTGCTCAAACTCATGTCCATTGAGTCGGTGATGCTGTCCAACCATCTCATCTTCTGTCATCCCTTTCTCTTCCTGCTCTCAATCTTTCCCAGTATCAGTATCTTTCCCAATAAGTCAGCTCTTCTCGTCAGAAGGCCAGAGTATTGGAGCTTCAGCTTCAGCATCAGTCCTTCCAATGAATATTCAGGGTTCATTTCCTTTAGGATTGACTGGTTTGAGCTCCTTGCTGTCCAAGGGACTCTCAAGAGTCCTCTCTAGCACAACAGTTCAAAAGTATCAATTCTTCAGCACTCAGCCTTCTTTATTGTCCAACACTCACATCTATTCATGACTACTGGAAAAACCACAGGTTTGACTATACAGACCTTTGTTGGCAAAGTGATTTCTCTGCTTTTCTAATATGCTGTCTAGGTTTGTCATAGCTTTTCTTCCAAGAGCAAGCATCTTTTAATTTCATGGCTGCAATCACTGTCCACAGTAATTTTGGAGCTCAAGAAAATAAAGTGGTTTACTATTTTCACTTTTTCCCCATCTATTTGCTGTGAACTGATGGGACCAGTGCCATGATCTTAGTTTTTTGAATGTTGAGTATTAAGCCAGCTTTTTCACTCTTTCACCTTCATCTAGAGGCTCCTTAGTTCCTCTTCACTTTTAGGGTGGTATCATTTCCATATCTGAGGTTGCTGATATTTCTCCAGGCTGTCTTGATTCCAGCTTGGAATTCATCCAGCCCAGCACTTCTCATGATATACTCTGCATATAAGTTAAATAAACAGGGTGACAATAAACAGCCTTGATGTACTCCTTTCCCAATTTTGAACCAGTCCCTTTCTCCATGTTCATTTCTAACTGTTGCTTCTTGATCTGTATCCAGGTTTCTCAGGAGGCAGGTAAGGTGGTCTGGTAGTCCCATCTCTTGAAGAATTTTCCACAGTTTGTTGTGATCCACACAAAGGCTTTAGCACAGTCAATGAAGCAGATGGTTTTTTTTTTCTGTAATTCTCTTTTTCTATGATCCGACAGATGTTGGTGATTTGATATCTGGTTCCTCTGCCTTTTCTGTATCTAGCTTATACATCTTGAAGTTCTTGGTTCACATACTGTTGAACCCTAGTTTGAAGGATTTTGAGCATTACCTGACACGTGAAATAAGCATAATTGTATAGCAGTTTGAGCATTCTTTGGTATTGCATTCTTGGGATTGGAATAGAATAATATAAGTAAAATTGCAGTTTTTGAATGCTGTTATTACCTTAACTCTATGTATGGTAAAAACAAAAACAAAGACTGAGGCATAGAGCATTTGTTACCTAAGATCAAACAGCTGGCAATTGGTGGAACTGTAGATGAAATTGTTATTAGTGGAAACCCTACATTGTCTCCTCCAATGCCCTGATTGTTACTTGATGACTCAGATGGTAAAGATCTGCCTACAATGCAAGAGACCTGGTTTTGATCCCTGGGTCAGGAAGATCCCCTGGAAAAGGGAGTGGCTACCCACTCCAGTATTCTTGCCTGGAGAATTCAATGGACAGAAGAGCCTGGTGAGCTACAGTCCATGGAGTCACAAAGGGTTAGACATAACTGAGTGAGTAAAACTCTCACTTCAAAGATTTTAACATGAATCATACCTTGATAATTCCATTGCTCCTGGAAGAAAATCATATTTGTCATTTAATTCCTCCCCTTGGTCTGGACAAAGATGATGCAATTCTGAAGCGTTTTATTAACCCATTTCCTCCAATGTATCCCTCAATTCATTACAAGTTGAATCTCTTTTACCTGTTAGCTGTGATGCTTCATAAATATTTTACTTTTTGTTTGCAATGTTCTATGAATGCCTTAAGTTTAATTGCAATAAATGTGTATGAAAGTGGAATAAAATTTGGTAACTTTCTCATTCTAAATAACTCATACAAACCATCATTGTTTTAGCAGAAGCTTCAAATGGAACTAATAATACTTAGAGCCACTTTGAACATGGAAACTGTCTTGTGTCTAAAATCTTTTTCCTATAAGAATCCATAGGATTTTTAATGAAAGTCTTTTTTATTTGGGGAAAAAACGTGTTTGTAATGTGTTCTGATTAAGTAGACATATTGAAACTCTGTAAATACAGCATACTTAGAAAATTAAAAAAAAAATTACTTTCAAGTGAGTGAAGTGAGAGGACCCATGTGGAATACACCTGTCCAGAATCTTATTAGCTATAAATATGCTGAGGTTTTAATTTCACAGATTCAAGGCAACAAGATGACTATCATTGAAACAGTGTTTTCCCTAAAGCAGTCAATTTAAGTAAAATGAATGCTAAGTCTTCTCTGTTGAAATCTTACATAATTAGGTGTCAGTAAATTTGAACAATAGGATGAATGGTTGAATTACAATTACATATGTTGTACAGGCATAAATAATGACTACATCTTTTTTTTTCTTTTAAGTAAAACTCTGTGGCAGTATTCATATGAGCACATGCATGATTCTGTGATGAATGAGACTAAAGTACATAAATTACATCTTCTGTGATCTAATGTTTTAAGGTTAAGTTTGAAAAAAGAAATCAACTTCTAATTTCAAATGACTAAAGAAGTTAAATTTTCTTTTAAGTTCCTTCTCAAATTTTGCCAGAATTTGAAGGAATTTATAGAACTTTTATCAAAAACAAAACTTTTATCAAAAACAAAAACAAAATGAAAACAAGTTATTAATATAAAATGGCCCATAGATTAGTTGCAATTTGCCTATAATCTGTTTTAACTAAACTATTTCCCACACAATGAATTTTTCACATAATTGTCAAGTCAGAATAAGTCTGCTTCCATTTAAACTTTAATTTCCCCGATATACTAGTTTAGGTGAATTGTTACTTAAGTTAAATTTCAGGAGAAATTTGGCTTCAACCTAGTTTAGTTTCATCATATGAAATCAATATCTCTTAAATGCTAGTAGCACATAAGAATCACCTGAGAACATTCTAAATATAGTATTTGTTGGCCTTCACCCTCAGATACTAACTTAATTATTTTAGAAGTGTTCTGGGATAAGAATTTTTAAAAAACTTTTCAGGTAATTCTAATGTGCAGCCATAGTCTACTATGGTGAGTCTTAGATTTTAGCAGGCATCAGAATCACCTGGAGGGCTTATTCAGCCACAAATTGCTGGGCTCCATCCCCGGAGTTCCTGTTTTACCTGAGTCTGAATAGGTTATAATATTTACATTTATAATAAGATGGTGAGCCTGCTGGTCTAAGGAGTATACTTTGAGAACTAGGTATGTAGATAGACAAGTTAGAATAAACTCAGATGTCTCAAATAATTTAGAGTGTGATAAATTTTCTAAGGGGTCAACAAATCACAGCTCAACACTGGGTGCTTGTTTTTGTAAATAACATTTTACTGAGTCATAGTTACAACCATTAATTTACATACTATGTTTATTTTCACTGTTTCAAAGACAGAGTTGAGTAATTGCACGGCAACCATGTGTCCCACAAGCCTAAAATATTTATTCTCTGGCCTTTTTTAGAAAAGAGTTTGCTAATTGCAATTCTAAATTATCATAAATGATAATGTAAATGGATAAACAGCAATAGTCATAAAACAATAAAAAACAAAAAACCAGTAATTTTTAAGATAAAACAGTATGTCTGAGCTTCAGCCCTTTATAGCTAACTGCCTTTTTGTCCATTTCTTAGTGGAGGTGTCAAAGAAGGCTAAAACTCAACATGTGACATACTAAACCTGTTGTCTTCCTCTCCATAAACTTAGTCCAAACTCTTCCTACAAATAGCACCATCACCCAGGTAGTTAATGCAATCCAGAATCCAAAGACTCAACCTTGGCAACTCGCTCTCCCCACCATCTAGTTTTGTGTTAGGGATTTTTATCTCCATCCATTTTTCTCCACCTTTATCATTTCCACCATCAAATAGAGGTGCTCATTACCTCTATTCTGGACTACAAAAATATCTTATTAACTAAACTTTCTGCACTCACCCTGGCTGCACTCCAATCCATTCTTCCACCTGTAACCAGTGGGAGCTCCCCCCATCATAAATTGAAAATCTTTATTTACTTAAAATCCTTTCCATAACCTGAAAGCCTACAGTGTTATTGGGCCCTCCTTTTCTCTTCAGTCTTCCTACACCATGCTGTCTGTTGTCTTGACATGCCAACCTACCTTCAGTTCTTTTTATTCATCTCCTTTCTCTTACCAGAAGTTTTTGCACATGCTATTTCCTGCTTGAGATATTTTATTTATCCTGTTCATCTAAGTAACTCTTATCCTTTCTTTAAATACTAACTCCAATCTGATTTTCTCTGGGCAGCTTTCTCTGATTTTGGTGATTACTATAACTCTACTGTAAGACTCATATATTAATTTACCTTTACTTTTAGCTTTGCAGCAGTCCATAGGGTCGCAAGGAGTTGGACACGTGAAACGACTTAGCACAGCCGTGTTAGCCCTTGCAATAACTACACTTTTAGATCTGTTCAAATAGTTGTTTGATATATCTATCTCCCGTGTTAAACTATAATCTTAAAGAAAGGAGAAAATATATGCTTTGTATTATTTCTCAGCATTATATCTAGTAGCAGCAAGTGTGTGATACGCAGAATCTGTTTTAAATAAAATGGATCAATGGGTAAACATATGCCAGAACTTATTTATATTTACAGATGTACAAATTGATTTTCCCAATTAAATGTCATGTAATCAATCTGGTTCAAAATAAATAGGCAAAAAAGGAAAATTGAAGGGAAAAATAGCAAATTCAATTTGCCATAAAAGCATTTAGGCAATCATTTAAAATTTTACTTCCAAGATTTATTTTTAGCAAAACATTTTAAACATAAGAGAATACTTATTATTTTAAGTGAATAAAACAGAAAGCAAAATCTTTACGTGAAAAATGTAGAAGTATACAGATATGACTAGAAAGAAGTAGAATAAAATGCTAGCCAAAATTATCTTTTTTAAAATTTATTTTTAATTTGGGAAAAATAACTGTACAGTGTTAGTGTTTGTTTCTGCCATACAACAACACAAATCGGCCATAATTGTGCATATATCACCTCCCTCTTGAGTCTGCCTACCCTTCCCCCATATCAGTTGCCTTTGAACTGTCATTTACACTACAACAGGGATGATTATTGTGGACATTATGCTAAGTGAAATAAGCCAGTTGCAAAAAGAAATACTGTATGAGTCTACTTATATGAGATAACCGCAAATTCATAAAGACAGAAAATAGAATGATGGTCACCAGGGTCTGGGGGGGCAGGCAGGAAATGGGGAATTGTTAATTAGTAGAGGCTTCAGTTTTACAAGAATTCTAGAGGTGATTGTAAAACATTGTGAATGTACTTAACAATACCGAATGGTACACTTAAAAATGATTAAGATGGTAAATTTTACATTATGTATATTTTATCTCAGTTTTTAAAAATTGCATTTTGATGATAGAATTACTATTTTATTTGCCTTTAAACATAAAATAGTTTATTTTTCTTTTAGCATAAGAAAAAGTATCTATTAAAATTTTTTTTTAAAAAGAACAAAGACACAAAGCCAGGGGCCATATCTGAGATATATGTGTGTTCTTAATTACTAGCAAGAGCTTTAAAAGTTGCAGGAATACAGTATGTATTTGTTGAATAAAGGAAGTGTAGCTGGATAATAAAGGTGTGATTATCAAGTGGTTAGAAGGGCAAGTGAAATTCCCTCTAGGTTTGTCCTAGAGCTATCGTTTAGCAGTATGTAATTGTAAAGATAAATTGCTTTGGCCAGGTATTTCCCTCTGATTTAGACAGTTATCCCTAAAGAAATGGCCTAGATGGAAATGATCATCTCTGTTGGTATTTTCTCAGAATGAAGCTTTGGAAAAGTATTGTTAGTCCTGGATTTTAAATTTGCAAATATTACTGTGTCAACTAAAAGATATGTTTCAAATATAAAGCTCACAATGGAGTCAAGTTGATTCTAGATAACTGAAAGATAATACACAATTCCAGGGAAAATATATATGTTATTTCATATCTGACATACTCTTAAATGTGTCAGAATGCTAGACCACAGTTCAAAAAAGTAAGTTTCTAAATGTACCATTCTGTGATTTAGAAATTTACTCCTTGATGAAACACAAATGAAAAACCAGTATTTATTTATTTATTTATTTTGAAAAACCAGTATTTAAATTCATCTCTATCAAAATGTGTTTGCTAGAAGACTGTCATCCTTGTACATGTAAAAGAAATGGAAGTAGTTAGTTTTTGAAAAGGAAAGTCTTTTAATGGGACTCTTTTAAACCTAAGAGGAAAGGGTCGGGGGGGAGGGGTTTAAATTATGGAATTGATTTCCAATTCACTGAGAAATGTTTTAAAAATTAGATGTCATACCCCTAAAATAGCAAATTACTTTGTGCAGTATGGAGGCTATACTGTTCAGTTCAATGGAAATGGATGATTGTAGCATCATCTTCTTTCTTTTCATGGGAAAATACTATATAGGACATGTACAGAGTTAACTTGAGCTGAAAGTCCCAGAAACTACTTTTCTGGATTCAAGGACAGTCATCATATATTGCTAAAAACTACAGTGAGAGGGTGAGTAAATTGAAGGATCAACTTATGAACTAGAAGTGAATTTGAATAGAAACAGAACAATTTGTGGTTTAATTAGTGAGAGCCAGGTATCAAAAATAAAATAGTATTTCAAGTCTGTGAATTATACACAGCAAATGTGGACTATGGGGAAAATTTATATGACAAAAAATAAAACTGTTTAGATAAATAGTTCATTTTGAAGTTGACCAGTAGAGATTGCGGGAGACAGGCAGAAGGCAGTAAGCAAGTCTCTCAGATATCTCAGGGGTTATTCTGAAGACTCCATTGGGATCTCTATAAAGATTTCTTCTACCCTGGGTGCTATGGGGCTCTTGGTAGTTGTCAAGTCCCCACATATATTTTCTTGTCTGACACTTTGCGACCCCATGGCCTATACAGTCCATGGAATTCTCTAGGCCAGAATACTGGAGTGGGTTGCCTTTCCCTTACTCCAGGGGATCTTCCCAACCTAGGGATCAAACCCAGCTCTCCCACATTGCTGGCAGATTCTTTACCAGCTGAGCCACAAGGGAAGCCCCGCATATGTTTTAACCTCATTTTAACCTCTTTGATAAGAGAATTAGAGAATGACCCCGTCTTTGTCAATTTCTTCATTAACTGAGCTTTTATACTGTTCAAGGAACTAGTTATTAAGCTTGTCTCCAGGATGATCATTGACTAGTGGAGAAGGGAGACATAAAGACAATTGCAATATTGATATTCATGATTATAGGCTTCCCAGGTGGCGCTAGTGGTAAAGAACCTGCCTGCCAATGCAAGAGACCTAAAAGATGGGAATTCTATCCATGGGTCAGGAAGATTCCCTGGAAGAGGGCATAGCAAACCACTCCAGTATTGTTGCTGGAGAATCCCATGGACAGAGGAGACTAGCGTGCTACAGTCTATTAGAGTCGCAAAGAGTCAGACAGGACTGAAATGACTTAGCACTTAGAGCACATTTCTGTTATGCACAGCTGTTGCGCCAGCAGAAATTAAGCCAATAAGCTAATGTGTCTTCACTTTTCTTGTGAAGAATGCAATTGTTTCCTCAGGTAAAGGTCATTGAGAGTTTAACATTGAATTGGGTTGGCCAAAAAGTTTGTTCAGGTTTTTCCCTTAACATTTTCCAGAAAAACTAGAACAAACTTTTTGGCCAACCCAATATAAGACATATAGACAGAGTTTGGAAAGTGCTTCAACTGAGGAGTTTATTTAACATCCTTAAACTCTTGTGTTTATAAGATTTAATTAATGTGATTTATAATTAATATTAAAAATTCTTGATGTTAAATTGTTGTATTATATAGATTTGGGTCTTCTTTGGATAGTCTTTCAGAGAATGGGGTGTAGCAATAAAATAATTGAATTTCAGCTCAGTTTTCAAAGTGCCTGTTTTATGTAGACTTTGAAAAGAAAAAAGAAAAAAAAAAAAAGAAGAAAAAAAAAAAAGAAAAAAGAATCACAATGCTAAATGAGCTTAGTATTTCTTGTTTGTACTATTCATTGAAAGTATGATTTGCTTAGAGTTTGTCAAATTACAAGTGGAACATAAATGCTCAATACATGCTTGCTGAATTAATGTAGAAGTTGGTGAAACTGAGGTAAAGAGAAAAGTTTTTCATATGGAAATAGCCAATAAATATAGTTTTATATCTAAATGAAACATTTTGAGACAGATTATTTTGTTAAGAAACAATTAATGAGGTTGAACTATATATCAACTAATGAGGTTGATCTGTATTCAAACTAAAGTAGATAGCAGTGTAACACTGAGGACAGAGCAAATAGTGCTTACCACACTGAGGGTTGCTGCTAATTCTAAGAAAACATCCAACCCCTTTTTCAACAGTAGCCCTCTAGCAGCAACTGTTAAATGTGTGATTAGATTACCCTCCCTGTGATCTTGGTTTGCAGACGTCTAAATAGCAGTAATAAAATAATCATGAACTTGAAATTCCATCCAGTCGTTCCATTTGACCATAATAATGTACTACGGAAGTTGATTGTGTGTGGTGACAATGAAATGCTAAGAATTACAGTCAAACCTGTGTTTACTGGAATGGAATGTGGAGGAAATCAGCTGGTTGTTGGAAAAGTGGAGTTCAAATGGAAATCACAATAGTAGTGCTGACAGCATGCCCAAAGCTAAATTTAAAAATCCATGTTTAGTTTGAAGCATTATAGTCTGGGATTCCATTTGCTAATCAGTTTCTAATTGCTATAGTTCTTTCTCATTTCTTTTTAATATACATTTTCCTTATGTTCACCATCTGAAATCAAAGGATTGCTTGCACCTTGAAGATTTTGAACAGTTTTAAAATGTATTAAAATGCATTGTCAGGTATTCTCTTTTGTATGTGACAATTTTTCCCATTTAACCTAGTTTCCAGATTAGGGAACTCTAGATTGACAGATGGGAAGTCTTTTGTTTGTTTGTGTATGTTTGTGTGTGTGTGTGTGTGTGTTTTAATCTCTATTTGTCATTGTTCAGTTGCTCAATCATGTCTAACTCTTTGAGACCCTGCAGACTGCAGCACACCAGGCTTCCCTGTCCTTCACTATCTCCCAGAGTTTGCTCAGACTCATGTCCATTGAGTCAATGACGCCATCCAACCATCTCTACTCTGTCACCCCCTTCTCCTCCTGCCCTTAATCTTTCCCAGAATCAGGGTCTTTTCCAGTGAGTTGGCTCTTGGCATCAGGTGGCCAAAGTATTGGAGCTTCACGTTCAGCATTAGTCCTTCTAATGAATAGTCAGGGTTGATTTCCTTTAGGATTGACTGATTTTATCTCCTTGCTATTCAAGGGACTCTCAAAAGTCTTCTCCAGCATCACAGTTAGAAAGCATCAATTCTTTGGCATGTAGCCTTCTTTATGGTCCAACGGTCACATCTATACATGACTACTGGAAAAACCATAGCTTTAACTATACAGACCTTTGTAGGCAAAGTGATATCTCTGCTTTTAAATATGCGTCCCTAGGGACTTCCCTGGTGGCTCAGATGGTAAAGAATCTGCCAGAAATGTGGGAGACCTGGGTATGATCCCTGGGTTGGGAAGATCCCCTGGAGGAGGGTGTGGCAACCCACTCCAGTATTCTTGCCTGGAGAATCCCAACGAACACAGGAACCTGGTGGGCTATAGTGCATGGGGTTGCAAAGAGTTGGACATGGCTGAGTGATTAAGCACAACAGGTTTGTCATAGCTTTTCTTCCAAGGAGCAAACATCTTTTAAACGCTGTTATTTTGGTATTAAGGAATCCAGTTATGAGACTGATATGAGATCCAGTTTGGGTTAACAGTGACAGTTCTGTAGGTAACTGCAGCCTACTCTGGACTTTATCATTCTAACCATTTCTTCTCCTTAATGGAGAAGAAATCTTCTGTCTACCTTAATGGAAACTCAGACTTAGGTGTCCCCAGTTCCTGCCATTCTATTACTAGAAGATTGCAAAGCCTTGTTTGTTCTTGGTAAGAAATATTCTTAAGGTTCAGAGCTATGAATAATTTTGTTACTTCAATTTTGTTATTTCAATAGAGTTTTCAGAAAGTCCAAACAAAAATTGATCCTTAGAAAGTAAATGTAAATAATAACTACTAGGATGAAAAGAAGCCGTGTGCTAGACCTGTGAGATACTTCTCCTATACCATCATATTCATTTTCTTATAGTTTTGACAATAATACACATTTCAATGTATTCTGACCAACTGGCAATTCTTGCTGCCTCTAATGCTCTGTACCCCATACTTATAAATGAATGTCCTCTTTCATTAATATTTTTGAATCCCTGCTCCAATTGCAACTCCTCAGTCACTCAAGAAGGGCTTCCCTGGTTGGCTTTAACAGTGAAGAAACTGCTTGCAATGCAGGAAACCTGGGTCCAGTCCCTGGATTGGGAAGATCCCCTGGAGAAGGAAATGGCAACCCACTCCAGTATTCTTGCCTGGAGAATTCTATGGACAGAGGAGCCTGGTAGGCTACAGTCCATGGGGTTCCAAAGAGTCAGACACGACTGAAGGACTAAGACTTTGTCACTCAAGTCCTGTAGAGTAGGCTATTAGTACTGTCTCACCTTTATGAATATAAAATGTCTTAATTGAGCTATAATCAAGAAAAAAAATAGACCTGTATTAACATTAACATTATACCATGAAAGATGATCTCCATGACCTTCTCCACTTGGGAATAATTTGGGTTCATAGAAACCTATGAATCAATATTATGGATAAGTTTAGAACTAGAAGACATCTTTTCTTAGTATTTTCTGAGCCAAGGTCATTACCATTAGAAAGTGGAAATGATCCTAATGGAAATGACTACAAAGAATTAAATTAGAAAGACATTATTAAAACCATCTTTCACTCAATTATAATCTCACTTACTTTGTACAAAGTTTAGGAGTTTACATTGTTGCCAGCTGAATTTTCATAAACTGCCATTTTTTCAAGGAGCAAAGATCTTTTTAATTATTTTCTATGATTCTGTTTTCTCTCTTCTCTTAGCATATCTGTTATGCTTATTTTTATTTTTTCTACTTGACCTGAACTTTGCAGTATATATATAATCTGTATAATCTGTGTCCACTATCAAATAAGGCTCCACCATTTCAGAGGTAGTATACCTACCTTATAACACAACGTTACCCATTCCTCTGTCCATCCCCTATAACATTGTCATTCATTTTGTTTATCCATAGGCTATAATCATCCAACAAATCATTGCTATTAATATTTTGAACAAACATTTCTATTAGATTGTCTAAGAACAAGTGAAATATTTCACTTTACCTTCATTGTGTTCATTCTCTAACACTCTTCCTTTCTTCTGTAGTTCTAAGTTTCTGACCTATATCATTTTCCTTCTCTGAAGAACTTCTTTTAACATTTTTTGCAAGTCAGGTTTACTGAGAGTGAAATCCCTTAGTTTTTGTTTTTCTTGTGAAAAGTCTGTCTTTCTCTGTCACTTTTGAAGGACTTTTCATTTCTGTTACAGTGTTTCTTGATTTCTAGCATTTTCTCTTGATTATTTCAAGAGACCGTCTCTCTGTTTATATTCCTCATCTGTTTTTTCATGTTGAGTTTTTTTTTTTTTTTTTCCATCAGCACCCACAGCATCTTAACTATGGTAGGTGGTGGTGGTTTAGTTGCTAAGTCATGTCTGACTTGTGCAACCTCATGGACTGTATCCTACAAGACCCTTCTGTCCGTGGGATTTCCCAGGCAAGAATACTGGAGTGGGTTGCCATTTCCTTCTCCAGGGGATCTTCCCAACCCAGGAATCAAACCCACATCTCCTGCTTTGCAGATGGTCTCCTGCATTGCAGGCAGATTCTTTACTGCTGAGCCACCCTAGTGACTTAAAATTCCTTGCCTGAGAATCACACAATCTCTATCATATGAGTCTAGTTCTGATGTTTGCTTTTTCTCTTCATACCATGTTTTACCCTGCCTTTTAGCAAACCTAATTGTGTTGAAAGCTGGACATGATCATTGTAATAGAAACTTAAGTGGAAAAGGCCTTTCATATATGGTTTTATTTTTAATTAGCGAGGTATTAGTGTTAATGTTTGCTGTGGCTATAGGTACCAGAGGCTTCAGTTTCTAATATCCTGTTTCTCCTTGTTTTCTTTGGATTTCCCTAAAACTCCTTCTTATCTAGAGTTTGTAGCTTGCAGCTCTCTTAGTTGTAGCTCATGTTATTATTATTCTGTAGTCCTACTGAAGTGGTGGTATGGTATTGGGTAAGAAAAACGTTCTGTAAATGTATGATTAAACCTCTCTTTTTTAATGAGACAGAGTTCCTGCACTGTGACCTTCAAAAGTTTCTTAATATATGAGACAAAAAAACAAAAACAAAAAAAACAGAGATTTAGAGCTATCTAATTGCTCTTCCCCTAGATCAGGTAAGTCTCTAGCAAAGTATCTTTCACTGAGGGCAGGCCCAACCACAGAATGCTCTGGATATATTTCAAACTAACTACTATTTCCATTTTCTTATTTCAGAATGGCTATCTTCCCCTCCTTCTATCTAAACCATGTGGAGAATTTTTCTAAAATATTTGCCATGAGAACCTGGTGGTCCTCCTGAAAGTAAAATTCACCAACATGTGAGTCTGCCCCCAAGTCTGGGGCTCTAAATTTTACTTATCAAGCAAATTTACACTGAGCCTCCAGAAACTCACCAATTACTGTTTTGCTGTGTCTATGGGTAGCCTCTTCTCCTGGTAAATTTTGATTCTGTGTATTTACTTGAGTCTCTGGTGTTTGCAATAATGGTTGGCCCTGTGACCTCAATTCTGAGTTCATGTGAGAAGAGTTGCTGATTTTACATTCAGTGTTTTTTGTTTTTTGTTGTTTTTTTCTTCTTATTTTTTGATGAGAATGACAACTTTCAAGCATCTTATAAGTTAAAGTGGAAATTAGCCAACTACCTTATTTTAGTCTTTAAATTATCTCAAATATTAGTGTTTGCCTTATAGATATATATTTGTATATTTTTTGTACCATCAAACAGAAGAGAAAAAAGACAACCTAATTCCTTCCTTTATCCTAAACACTCTGTTTCCTTACTGTGAAAATCTAAAATCATGCACATTTTAATGCTGAAGCAGCAGCATGAAAAGGGGGTAATGGGCAACTCTTTATCACTTCTTAAAAATATGAACTAGCAGATGGCATTTCCTCTTCTGTACATTTCATCATTTAGCAGAAAACAATTAAAAGCAAATGAATCTTAAACAAATAGTTGGCATGCTCATTTCTGCAATAGTTATTTTTATAAGAATCAGAGCTTGTTGTAACATATTTAGAATATAATTTAATGTTCAGTTGGCATCTTAGTTAAATCTGGTCTATTCATTTTTGCAAAATTATGAAAACATCATCATATTGATCTTCGGTAGGTTTAGAAATAACCAATGAATAAAATATAACCTTTGGGTTTAATACATACAGACTGAAATATATGGCTTTTAAAATATCTCGGGACAAGAGGTATACAGTAAAGCTAATGAAAGTGAACCATTAGGGTATGTCTCTCAAAGGACCTCCTCAGTTCTAGGAGGAGACTTAATCATTTGTTCATATAGTCACATGCTTTTGTAGAATTTATGATAAAATATATTTTAACACATTAAATTAAGACTTCTAGCATTTCACTTTTATTTCCTCTCTTCCACTCTCTTCTTATTTCATGTAAAATAGTATTTGAGTTGAAACAGGTATTTTGTAGATTTGGCTAAGGGTAATTGAGTTGGGAATACCTTTTATATTGGGTTCAGAAAGATCTAGTTATGTGGTTTGAACTCTGAGACATACCTAGGTAATTGCTAGCCATCTTATTTTAACAAGGACCTTGAGAAATATTCCTATCATGACAAAAGTGTTCTGAACAGAGTTGATACATATCCTAGCACCCAGGGCTGCAAAACATGTGGGAAGTGGAAGAAAAACAAGATGCACAATACAGACAGAAACAAGTCTGTGGTAGATTTTCTAATCATCAGATTTATAAAATTGAAGTGTAAATGTAGAAAAACATTTTTCCCCTGAAAGGAATGTGCTTGGAATTTTAGCATGATAAGTTATCCCAAACTTAGTAGCATAAAACAACAAGCACTTATTAATCTCACATAAACTGTGAGGAATTAGTGGCCCAGGAATAGTTTATCTGTATAATCTAGCTATGTTCCTAACGTGTTTTCTGTCAAGAACTGACTGGGTCTGGAGGCCCCTCTTCCAAAATGGTTCAATTGCATGGATGTTGGTAAGAGGCTTTGGATGCTCATTACACAGTCCTCTAGACAGGGCTTCCTGAATGTCCTTATAAACCCAGCAGCTGGTGTACTTCAGAGCAAGTGATCTGAGAGAGCAAGGCAGAAGTCATAGTACCTTTTACAAAACCTTGTTAAGAGTTTCACAATGCTACTTTTGCTATATTTTCTGCATTAGAAGTAAGTCACTGAATCTGGCCCACACTCAATAAAAAGAGAATTGGCATCATATCTTGAGTGGGAAGACTATCAAAGAATTTATAAACAAATTTCAAAACTACCACAGCTGGTATTAAAGCTCTCTTTTTGATGATTATTATGTTAGTTTTTTAGGGCTTCCCAGGTGGCACTAGTGGTAAAGAACCCACCTGCCAATGGAGGAGACACAAGAGACGTGGAATCAATCCCTGGGTCAGGAAGAACCCTGGAGGAGGGCATGGCAACCCACTCCAGTATTCTTGCCTGGAGAATCCTGTGGACAGAGGAGTTTGGACAGAGGAGTTTGGTGGGCTACAGTCCATTGGGTCACAAAGAGTGGAACACAACTTGAAGTAACTTAACGCACACATGCATATTAATTTCTTAGGGCTGTCGTAACAAATTACCGCAAACTCACATTCAAGGTCAGGAGGGGCAGCTGTGTGGAGAAACCCCTCGTCCAAGGTAAGGAGCAGTGGCTGCACTTTGCTGGAACAGCCATGAGGAGATACCCCACATCCAAGGTAAGAGAAACCTAAGTAAGAGGGTAGGTGTTGCAAGAGGGCATCAGAGGGCAGACACAACTAAAACCGTAATCACAGAAAACTAGCCAATCTGATCACAGGACCACAGCCTTGTCTAACTCAATGAAACTAAACCATGCTGTGTGGGGCCACCCAAGACGGACGGGTCATGGTGGAGAGGTCTGACAGAATGCGGTCCACTGGAGAAGGGAATGGCAAACCATTTTAGTATTCTCGCCTTGAGAACCCCATGAACAGTATGAAAAGGCAAAATGATAGGATACTGAAAGAGGAACTCCCCAGGTCAGTAGGTGCCCAATATGCTACTGGAGATCAGTAGAGAAATAATTCCAGAAAGAATGAAGGGATAGAGCCAAAGCAAAAACAATACCCACTTGTGGATGTGACTAGTGATAGAAGCAAGGTCCGATGCTGTAAAGAGCAATATTGCATAGGAACCTGGAATGTTAGGTCCATGAATCAAGGCAAATTGGAAGTGGTCAAACAGTAGATGGCAAGAGTGAACGTCAAGATTCTAGGAATCAGAGAACTAAAATGGACTGGAATGGGTGAAATTTTTTAACTCAGATGACCATTATATCTACTACTGTGGGCAGGAATCCCTTAGAAGAAATGGAGTAGCCATCATAGTCAACAAAAGAGTCTGAAATACAGTACTTGGATGCAATCCCAAAAATGACAGAATGATCTCTGTTCATTTCCAAGGCAAACCATTCAATATCATGGTAATCCAGTCCATGGTAATACCAGTCCAAGATTGGATTGGTAATCCAATCCAACCAGTAATGCTGAAGAAGCTGAAGTTGAATGGTTCTATGAAGACCAACAAGACCTTTTAGAACTAACACCCAAAAAGTATGTCCTTTTCATTATAGGGGACTAGAATGCAAAAGTAGGAAGTCAAGAAACACCTGGAGTAACAGGAAGATTTGGCCTTGGAGTATGGAATGAAGCAGGGAAAAGGCTAATAGAGTTTTGCCAAGAGAACGCACTGATCATAGCAAACACCCTCTTCCAGCAATACAAGAGAAGACTCTACACATGGACATCACCAGATGGTCAAACTTCAATCAGATTGATTATATTCTTTGCAGCCAAAGATGGAGAAGATCTATATGTCAGCAAAAACAACACTGGGAGCTGACTGTGGCTCAGATCATAAACTCTTTATTGCCAAATTCAGACTTAAATTGAAGAAAGTAGGGAAAACCAATAGACCATTCAGGTATGACCTAAATCAAATCCCTAATGATTATAAAGCGGAAGTGAGAGATAGATTTAAGGGACTAAAGCTGATCGACAGAGTGCCTGATGAACTATGGACGGAGGTTCATGACATTGTATAGGAGACAGGAATTAAGACCATCCCCATAGAAAAGAAATGCAAAAAAGCAAAATGGCTGTTGGAGGAGGCCTTACAAACAGCTGTGAAAAGAAGAGAAGCAAGAGGCAAAGGAGAAAAAGAAAGATCTTCCCATTTGAATGCAGAGTTCCAAAGAATAGCAAGGAGAGATAAGAAAGCCTTCCTCAGCAATCAGTGCAAAGAAATAGAGAAAAACAACAGAATGGGAAAGACTAGAGATCTCTTCAAGAAAATTAGAGATACCAAGGGAACATTGCATGCACAGATAGGTTCAATAAAGGACAGAAATGGTATGCACCTAACAGAAGCAGAAGATATTAAGAAGAGGTGGAAAGAATACAGAGAAGAACTGTACAAAAAAGATCTTCTTGACCCAAATAATCACGATGGTGTGATCACTAACCTAGAGCCAGATATCCTGGAATGTAAAGTCAAGTGGGCCTTAGAAAGCATCACTAAAACAAAGCTAGTGGAGGTGATGAAATTACAGTTGAGCTATTTCAATCCTGAAAGATGATGCTGTGAAACTGCTGCACTCAATATGCCAGCAAATTTGGAAAACTCGGCAGTGGCCACAGGACTGGAAAAGGTCAGTTTCATTCCAATCCCTAAAAAAGGCAATGCCAAAGAATGCTCACACTACCACACAATATCAATAACTTCAGATATCCAGATGACACCACCCTTATGGCAGAAAGTGAAAGGGAACTAAAAAGCCTCTTGATGAAAGTGAAAGAGGAGAGTGAAAAAGTTGGCTTAAAGCTTAACATTCAGAAAACTAAGATTATGGCATCTGGTTCCATCACCTCATGGGAAATAGATGGGGAAACAGTGGAAACAGTGTCAGACTTTATTTTGAGGGGCTCCAAAATCACTGCAAATGGTGATTGCAGCCATGAAATTAAAAGACCCTTACTCCTTGGAAGGAAAGTTATGACCAACCTAGATAGCATATTAAAAAGCAGAGACATTACTTTGCCAACAAAGGTCCATCTGGTCAAGGCTATGGTTTTACCAGTGGTCATGTATGGATGTGAGAGTTGGACTGTGAAGAAAGCTGAGCACCAAAGAATTGATGCTTTTGAACTGTGATGTTGAAGAACACTCTTGAGAGTCCCTTGGACTGCAAGGAGATCCAACCAGTCCATCCTAAAGGAGATCAGTCCTGGGTGTTCATTGGAAGGACCAATGCTGAAGCTGAAACTCCAGTACTTTGGCCACATCATGCGAAGCATTGACTCATTGGAAAAGACCCTGATGCTGGGAGGGATTGGGGGCAGGAGGAGAAAGGGCCGACAGAGGATGAGATGGCTGGGTGCCATCACCAACTCAATGGACATGAGTCTGAATAAACTCCAGGAGTTGGAGATGGACAGGGAGGCCTGGCATGCTGCGATTCATGGGGTCGCAAAGAGTTGGACATGACTGAGCAACTGAACTGAACTGAACTGGATAGAATAAAACAATGGAAATTTATATTCTCATAGTTCTGTAGGCTAGACCTCCAAAATCCATGTTTTGCTGGTGCCATGAACTGGCTGAAAGCTCCAGGAAAGAATCCTTCTTTGACTCTTTGTAGTTTCCATTGGCATTCCTTGACTTCAGTTACATCATTCCTGTCTCTGCTTCTGTTTCACATGACCTTCTTCCCTCTGACTCTGTCCCCTCTATGAGTCTGTATCCAACTCTCCATCTCATTTCTCTGATAAAGGTAGTAGGCACTGGTTTGAGGGCCCACCGTAACCCCGTATGACCTCATCTTGATTACATCTGCAAAGACACTATTTTCAAATAAAGTCATATTCACAGGTATTGGGAATTAGGATTTGAGCATATTTGGTGGGGGCAGGGAATATAATTTAACCTAATGCAGATGTCATACACATGCTTAAGAATATTAATTAGAATTCCTTTTTGTAGAATTCAAACCTTTAGTTAATACAGAGTGTGTGCCTGACACTAAGAGTTCATATAAAAAAGGAAATTGTAGCCATTTCCAAATTTAGCAGAAATTCTACAGATTTTAAAAACAAAGTGCTATGAAGTTGAAAGAAGCTTTCGCAAACTGTAAATTTAAAAATAAAGTGCTATGAATTTGAAAGAAGCTTTTCCAAACTGTAAAAAAAAAAAAAAAATTGATCAATTCCAAATAAAGGTAATTTCTTTTTTTATAAAAAATAATATATTAAAATTATTACATAGGAACAAAAAGCATGCAGCCAAAAATATAGGGAAAATAGATTTTAGGATTATCAGGAAAATAATTAATACAAAATTTATATGTTTTGAACTCTTTTTGGTCTTGAGATATAGAACTTGCTTTATAATTTATAATACGTTATTCACATTTTATTATGAAATTAATATGCATTTTTGTGTCTAAGTTTGTAGTTTATTTTTTGAAGGATGATCTCTCAGATTATATAAACTTAGTTTCCTAAGTTTGGGGACTCCTTTGGGCAACTTGTTTATGAAATTGATTTTCTAGAAAGTTTTGAATTAAGGAGTTCAACATAATAGGATTTTGAATACACTTTGGTCTTCAAACATTGTTAAAATCAGATGAATGTGTTCATGAATTGATAGTATAGTACTCTGCATTACTAAGTTTCAGAGAATTACCTAAGAAAAGTGAATTAGAGTGTAAGAAACCTAGAGAATCTACCTAGTTTTTTCCCATTGTTGAATACCAAGAACTTGGTTTTTTCTTCACAGAAACTTTTAACAAGCTAACTAGTACATAATTATGAAATCCTTATAAATGCTAACTCTTAAAGGTGACTTTTTAAAAAAAATAACACTGTCTTGATAATGCAGTTTTTCAAGGGAGTACCTGTTTGGGATGGCTTAGTGGATAATTTTACATAAATCATTGATAGGTGTTAATGAACAGTGCATAAAAATAGAGGAAAGCAATAGAAGACTAGAGATCTCTTCAGGAAAATTGGAAATATCAAGGAACATTTCACCTAAAGATTGGCACAATAAAGGACAGAAACGATAGAGAACTAGAAGACACAGGAGAGATGGAGAGATAAAGAAGAGATGGAAAGAATACACGGAAGAACTGTACAAAAAAGATCTTAATGAACTGGATAACTATGGTGATGTGGTCAGTCACTCGGAGTCAGACATTCTGGAGTGTTAAGTCAAGTGGGCTAGTAAGTGCTGCTGTCAATAAAGCTAGTGGGTGCAATGGAATTCTAGTAGAGCTATTCAAATCCCTAAAGGATGTTGCTGTCAAAGTGTCACATTCAATATGTCAGCAAATCTGGACAGCCCAGAAGTGGCCACAGAAATGGAAAAGGTCAATCCTTATCCCAGTTCCCAAGAAGGGTAATACTAAAGAATGTTCTGACCATTGGAAAATTGAACTCATCTCTCATGCTAGTAAGGTCATGCTTAAAATCTTGCATGCTAGGCTTCAGCATTACATGAACCAAGAACTTCCAGACATCCAAGCTGGGTTTAGAAAAGGCAGAGGAACCAGAGGTCAAATTGCCAACATTTGCTGGATCACAGAGACAGCGAGGGAATTCCAGAAAAACATCTACCTCTGTTTCATTGTCTACCAAAAGCCTTTGACTGTATGGATCATAAAAAACTGTGGAAAACTCTTAAAGAGATGGGAATACCAGACCTGTCTCCTGAGAAACCTGTATGTAGGTCAAGAAGCAACAGTTAGAACCCTGTATGGAATAACTTACTGGTTCAAGATTGAGAAAGGAGCATGACAGGGCTGTCTGTTGTCACCTTTTTTATTGAAAACCTATTTGCTGAGCACATCATGAGACATGTCTGGCTGGGTGAGTTACAGACTGAAATCAAGATAGGTGGGAAAAACATCAACAACCTCAGATATATAGATGACATCTAATGGCACCTTTCTAATGGCAGAAAGCAAAGAGTAATTAAAGAGCCTCTTGATGAGGATGAAGGAGGAGAGTGAAAGAGCCAGCTTAAAGCTAAATATTAAAAAAACAAAAACAAAAAAACAAAGATCATGGCATCTGCCCCCACTACTTAATGCAAATAGATTGGGAAAAGGTGGAAGTAGTGACAGATTTTCTTTTCTTGGGCTCTAAAATCACTGTGGATAGTGACTGCAGCCATGAAATGAGAAGCTGATTGCTTCTTAGCAGGAAAGCTATGACAAACCTAGACAGCGTGTTGAAAAGCAGAGACATCACTCTGCCAACAAAGGTCCATATAGTCAAGGCTATAGTCTTCTCAGTAGTCATATATGGTTGTGAAATCTGGACTGTAAAGAAGGCAGAGCACCAAGGAATTAATACCTTCCAACCGTGGTGCTGGAGAAGACTCCTAAGAGTCCCTTGGACAGCAGGGAGATCACACCAGTCAATCTTAAGGGAAATCAATCCTGAATACTCACTGGATGGACTGATGCTGAAACTCCAGTATTCTGGTCACCTGATGGGATGAGCTGACTCATTGGAAAAGTCCCTGATACTGGGAAAGATTGAGGGCAGAAGTAGAAGAGTGTGTCAGAGGATGAGATGGTTGGATGGCATCATTGATGCAATGGACATGAACATGGGCAATCTTCGAGGGATGGTGAGTTGCAGTCCATGGGGTTGCAAAGAGTCAGATAGGACTGGACGACTGAACAACAACATAAGAATTTAAATAGGAGATTGCAAGAATTTTTTTCAAGTAAATGTGATTATCTGTAATCAGACTTAGGCTTCTGATGTTGTATTGTAATGTATAATCCTAGATAGTTTATCTATCAACTGACTTTTCTATTGATTTGTCATAGATCAATAGATACTGTAACTATACAAATATAATCTATAATATAGTTAGTATCTATTATCTATCCATTGATCAGTAAATCAGTAAATATTATCCATAGATTTATCTAGTATTTTAATGTTTGTGTGCATGTATATACTAACTGATACACTATTCACATTATATATATGCATACTATTATAGAATTATATATAATTTGGCTTTTTTATTTTTCTTAAACTGTACTTGGGGAGCAATATTTGTCACCTCAAACTGTCTATTTAGTCTGAGGATTAAAAAAACAAGAATCAGGAAGTCTTTCTTTTTAGTCCCCCTTAGATGCTTAAAGAATTTAACTAAATGGCTGCACAGGATAGAATAGAGCTGTATGCAGAGTTGTCTGCAAAGAATATGAGCTAAGTGTGGTGGGAGAAACTTGCCCAGGCCTGGAGATGCAGGCCTCTAATACGCTTTCATTGTCTCTGCAAATCCCAGCAAACATTTGTTTACCAATCATGTGCTTTTCCATCTCCATGAATAAACTGCCTTCTTCTTCTTTGAAGTCCCAAACCACTACCCATAACTTCCTCCTTTGTCTTTAGCTGAAGATGGCATTAAAGGTGAGAGTTTCAAATATTTTGAGGAGTTACTCTGGTTTTATATATCTCTATCATGTGTACATATTATTAAACTTCATTTGATTTTCTCCTGTTGATCTGTCTCATTTCAATTTAATTCTTAGACCAGACTGAAGAACCTAGAAGGGGAGATGAACATATCCTCCTCTCTGATCACAAAATGTGGGTGTGCTATTGTACCAGTATGATTCAATTTATCTAAAAAATTTAAAGAATTCTTTAGATTATTTTGTGAAAGTTGTGCTAAGGTTTATTCCATCTAAAACCTATTGTAAGCATCATAAATAATAGGAATGTAGAACCTGAACAAAATTAGCAGAGCTAATCTAAAGAGTTAGTTGTGCAGGAGAAATGTTTTTCTAATGCTTGTATTGTATAAAAATAAAATACCCTCAACTCTTAAATTCATGATCCTCACTAACACTTACACCTTCAACCCAAACAGAATGTGTATATTTTCTCTCTATTTTTATTCCTCTTGGAATGGAAACAGAAATAACCACCTTAGAGGAGTGTAAGAGAGGCCAGGAGTGAGAAACCTGGGATCAAGATTGCAGGATAGAAGTATCTGGGGTTCACCTTTCCCCACTAGTACATCAAAAATACATCTACAAGTGGTATAATTTCCACAGAGCACCTACTGCACACTAGCAGAGGAACTCAGACACCTAAAAGGACAAGAAAAGATCCCAGTGTAATCCAATAGTACAAGGAGGAGAAAGGAAAGGAAAAGAAAAGAAGAAAAAGGATGAAAGCCACACTCAGGAGGGGGGCTGAAGGAGAAGAGGGCTTTCCACACCTGGAGAGGCCCCTGTCACCGATGGTGAGATATGCTGAAATAGAAGGATGGTTTTGAAGGCTAGTGGAGGAAAGTACAGAGGCCAGTCTTTGGCAGTCAGGACACAGAAAGACTTACGTGGGTGGTCTGAGCCACAGACCTGGGTGTCCCAGCTCGAGACAGGTGTCCATCATGCTAGCAGGGGTTGGGTGCTGAAGTGTAGGTTTAAGAGAGGAGACCCGGGGAAGTGACTGCTGTTGGCTGTGTAGAGACAGCCAACATTCCTGAAGAGACATTCCTGAAGAGACATTCCTGAAGAAAGAGGAATGGGAATGAGGAGCTCAACTGTTCAGGGACAACCTGAGGGGACAAGTGTGAGGAACTCTGCAGCCAGAAATGCTCCTGGAGAAAGCGTGGTCTGCCTTGGAAGCAAGACATCACTGTCGAGTGATGCAAAAGGGGAGGGACTGCCATTGTGAACTCTCTTCCCACAAGCCATCCTCTGCCTCTGCGGGCAGGGACTTGCACCAGAAAGAGTGCACCCTAATCTGTCACCAGCTTCTGCTGGCCCCTGCCTCCATGGACACTAGGCAGGGATCCTGTTGGAGTAAATGCATGTGCCCCAGTTGTGACCACCTTATTCCTCTTCCAAGTGAGTAAGCACATGAGTCCCAGTTTGTAGCTGACTCCCTTCCCACCTAAGCAAGCAAGTGTGCCCTAGTTAACTGCTGTCTTTGCCCCCTTTTACCCAGGCAAGAAAGCTAAGCTGAGCCCCAGGGACTGTGCAACTGAGGAAAAGGAGCTGAAATCTCTCTGTGCAGCTTCACAAACCACAGATTAAACTCATGCAATTGACTTGGTAAACCCAGCATCTGCAGAATATCTGAATGGACAATGAGTACTCCCGCAACTGAGACCAGTCTAGCTTTAGCAGCTGTGGACTTTGAGGCACATACACGTGGGAGTTGGGCCTGGTCAGAGTCTGAGCTGAGCTGCCTCAAAAGTGCCCACAGTAGGGCCAGAGACCTACTTAAAGTTCTTGGAGGGCCACGTGCAGGGGCAGGGAGCTGGCTTGTTGTGGAGACAAGTACACTGATTGAGCAGAAGTGCCAGGTAAATATTTTTTCTTATGTTTTTAAAGTTTTGCTGTTTTATTTTGTTTCATCTTTTCAAAAAATTAATATATTTTTACTTTTCTATTTTTATTTTTGTTTTTTAATCTTTGTTAGTTTTTCTTTTTTTTTTGGCTTTTGGGGATTTTTTGTTTGGTTGTTTTCTTTTTTATGTTTTTGCTGTTTGTTTTTGTTTTTATTATTTTTCTTGGGTTTTGATAGCTTGATTTCTTTTTTGTTTGGTTGGTTTATTATTTACTGTTTGTTTGTTTTTGTTTTTTGTTTGTCCCACCACTCAGCTTGCAGGTTCTTGGTTCCCTGGCCAGGGATTGGGTCTGAGTGAGTGCCTAGTGCAGACAATTCTCAGCCCTAGGGAATATCATCATTCAGTATGAGCTCTCCCAGAGATCCACATCTCAGCTCCAAGACCCGATTCCAGTTAATAGTCTGCAAGCTCCAGTGCTGGATGCCTCAGGCCAGACAACCAGCATGACAGGAACACAGTCCCATCCCTCAGCAGACAGGTTGCCTAAAGTCACACTAAGCTAATAGACACTCCAAAACCCACCCCCTACACAAAAATAAACTCAAAATGGATTAAAGACCTAAATGTAAGGCCAGACACTATAAAACTGTTAGAGGGAAATATAGGCAGAAAATTATTTGACATAAATTACAGCAAGATTTTTTTCAATCCACCATCTGTAGTAATGGAAATAAAAACAAAAACAAGGACCTTGTGAAAATTAAAAGCTTTTGCACAGCAAAAGGAAGCTTAAACAAAAGGAAAAGACAACCCTCAGAATGGGGGAAAATATATATTTGCAAATGAAGTAATTGACAAGGGATTAATCTCCAAACTATTCAAACAGCACATTCAGCTCAAAAAAAAAAAAAAAAAGCACCCCAGTGAAAAAATGGATGGAATACCTAAATAGACATTTCACCAACAGACATACAGATGGCTAACAAACATGTGAAAAGCTGTTCAGCACCACTAATTATTAGAGAAAAGCAAATGAAAACTGCAGTTGTGGTATCCCTCTCACACTGGTCGGAATGGCCATCAGCAAAAAATCTACAACAATGATGAAGAGGATATGGAGAAAAAGGAACCCTCCTACACTGTTCATGGGAATGTAAATTGATACAGCCACCTATAGACAACAATAGGACAGTTCCTTAAAATCTAAAAATAGAGCTACTTATGACCCAGAAATCCCACTCTTAGGCATATATCCAGAGAAAACCATAATTCAAAAGGATGCATGTGCCCCGATGTTCATTGCAGCACTATTTACAATAGCCAAGCCAAGGAAGTAACCTAAATGTCTATCAAAGGAGGAATGGATAAAGAAGATGTGGTACATGTATACAATGGAATATTACTCAACCATAAAAAGGAAAAAAATAGTGCTATTTGCAGAGACATGGATGGACCTAGAGACTGTCATACAGAGTAAACTAAATCAGAAAAAGAAAAACAGCATATTGCTTATATATGGAATCTCAAAGAACATTACAAATGAACTTACCTGCAAAGCAAAAATAGAGTCACGAATGTAGAAACTATGCTTATGACTACAAAGGGGGGAAACTTTGTCATTCAGTCTCTAAGTTGTGTCCAACTCTTTGTGACGCCTCGAAATGCAGCATTCCAGGCTTCATATCCTTCAGTATCTCCCTGAGTTTGCTCAAACTCACGTCCATTGAGTTAGTGATGCCATCCAAACATCTCATCCTCTGTCTCCCCCTTCTCCTCTCACCCTCAATCTTTCCCACCATCAAAGTCTTTTCCAGTGAGTCAGCTCTTTGCCTCAGGTGACCAAAGTATTGGAGCTTCAACTTCAGGATCAGCCCTTCCAATGAATATCCAGGTTGATTTCCTTTAGGATTGACTGGTTTGATTTTCTTGCTGTCCAAGGGCCTCTCAAGATTTCTTCTCCAGCACCACAGTTTGAAAGCATTAATTCTTTGGTGCTCAGCATTCTTTATAGTCCAACTCTCACATCCTTACATGACTACTGGAAAAACCATAGCTGTGACTATACAGACCTTTGTTGGCAAAGCGGTATCTCTGCTTTTAAATAGACTGTCTAGGTTTGTCATAGCTATTCTTCCAAGGAGCAAGCACCTTTTAATTTTGTGGCTGGCAATCACTATCTGCATTGATTTTGGAGGCCAAGAAAATGAAATCTGATGCTAAAAGAAAAGTTGAACAAATTGGGAGGTTAGGATTGACATATATATATATATGTATATATATATATATAGTACTGTGTATAAAATGGATAACTAATGAGAACCTACGGTATAGCACAGGAAGCTCTACTCAGTGATCTGTGATGACCTAAATTGGAAGAAAATGTATAAAAAGAGTGGATATATGTATATGTATAACTGATTCAGGTTGCTGCACAATAGAAACTAACACAACATTTTAAAGTAACTATACTTCAATAAAAATAAATAAAAATAAAATTTTAAAAAGAGTAGGAAAACTGGAGAATGTTTGTTTTCTAATGTCTTATGTAATCAGAAAATGCTAATCTAGTTGGCACTTTATACATTTCTTAGTTGATTATTTCTGTATCAAGATATCTTATAGATGGTAAACCTTGGAAATACAGGAGATAGTGAAACTTTGTATAACATTAACTTAAAAACTGATTCTTATAGGACATTACCAAAAGCTTGATGGTAGTAGATAAGAGTGATGTTGAATACCTGGGAAAAAAAATCACACAACTTGTTCTTATGTACAAATCTGAGGAAGAGGAATGTTTATGAACCTACAGGTATACCATTAATATGAAGCAGTCTATAAATGTATTTTTAATGATAAGCAGCTTATTTTCCTTCTCATATTTTGCATTTATTTGGAAAATGAGTGGCAAATCAACTCTTCTATAAAATAACTTTCAGAGTAATTGATATTTAAAGAGTGTCTTAGACCTGAGATTGAATAGATAAACTATAGAAATTTGAAGCTAACAGTTGTCACTGAAATCTGATAAATGGAAATGATAAATAAAAATACTTTATAACTGAAGGTCATAGAGGTTTTAAGGATGGAAAGATATTTCATGTTATTGTGTTCATCTCCTTGATACCTTAAAATGACATCACCTGCATTGACTAGAACATCTTGTATGCTATGTGCTAAGTCCCTTCAGTCAAGTCTACTCTTTGCAACACTACGGACTGTAGCCCACCACGCTCCTCTGTCCATGGGATTCTCCAGGCAAAAATACTGGGGTAGGTTGCCATTACCTTCTCCAGGGGATCTTCCCAACTCAGGGATTGAACCCAGGTCTCCTGCATTGCTGGCAGATTCTTTACTATCTTGGCCACCAAGGAAAGGGCTATATTCAGTGACCCAAAAGATGGAAAACCATGGGTCAGTTTTGCTACAAACCCTTGCTTTTGAAAATATACTGAAATATACTTCTTTTTCATTTTCTATGCTTCAGGTTGGTACTAAGTTTATAATTGAATAAAATGTATTATATTTTATGTTTAAAATTAAATGTGTTTAAGATGCATGGGGATGTATTATTATAGGCTCCTCTGTCCACAGAATTCTCCAGGCCAGAATACTGGAGAATTCCATTCTCCAGAGGATCTTTCTAACCCAGAGGTCAAACCCATGTCTTCATATTTGCAAATGGATTCTTTACTGTCTGAACCACCAAGTGAAAGTGAAGTGAAGTCGCTCAGCCGTGTCCAACTCTTTGCAACCCCATGGACTGTAGCCTACCAGGCTCCTCTGTCCATGGGATTTTCCAGGTGAGAGTACTGGAGTGGGTTGCCATTTCCTTCTCCACCGAACCACCAAAGGAGGCCTTTATCATAATAGTAATAGCTAATATCAGCAAATGTACATGAGTGTGCATACATAATCTGGGCCAGGAACTGTGTTAGGTATATTACTTGCCTAACCCTCACAGAAAAAGAAGAGGAAAGGAAAAGAGACATTTTTATTCAAATTTTACAAAGAATACTAAAGAAGGAAAGTTCAGTGAAATGGCAGACTAGAGATGTAGATAGAAATTAGCAAACATCAGACCCTTGATTCAAACCCACGTCTGCCTGGTCTTGTAGATAATTTTTTAAAAATTAATTTGAAATAGAAACTTCAGCATCTTTAACAATGATTATTTTCATTCATCTTCATACTTCTGCCTCACACTGTAATATGTATGCAAATAGCACTTGAACAGGAAAGACAAATATAAAGAAAAGACTCAATAAAACATCTAGTGAATAGCTCCCTTAAAGAACAATATTAATATGTCTTTTTCTCAGACATTTAGGGAAGAAATTTTGTTTTGAAAGTTTTTAAACAGGCATAAATGAAATAAAGAGCTTGTTTCCCCTTGCTAAATTTTACTAATTTGTGGACTAGTATAAGGCAGTTTCTGTAAGTGTTTCTGATTAAAAAGAATGGGTATATTGCAGTGGTTAGTTATACTGTTCAATGTATTCCATTAGGTTATACTTATTAATCAGATTGTTAATTTTATGTTTGCATGTTTGTTGTATATTAGCTATCTAGATAACTGTATTAAAATCTCCTATAACATTTGTAGGTTTGTATTATTTTCATTTTTACTGTGAGCTTTCAGTTTAAAATTTGAGTGTATGCTATTGGTTTCTGGAGAATTCAAAATAATATATTCTTCTTATAAACCATTGTCATTATGAAATCAACTTATTTATTTATAGTAATGTTTGTCAAAATCTAACTTGTCAATATTAATATAGGGACATGAATTTTTAAATAATTTTTGCTATCTTTTTGTTCTATTTCAATTCTTTGTCTGTTTATGTTTTTGATATATTCCATGAACACCATATAGTTGAACTTATTTCCTTTAATTTGCAAATCTTTAACCTTTTCCATTTAATATAAATCTGTTTTGGGGTTTAAATCTAAAATTTTATTTTGTTCTAAGTATTTGTAGCACTAATTCTGTTTCTTCAGCTTATTTTTTTTAATTGCTAAGGTTTTCTTTTTTAATTATTTTGTGTTTTTTTCCCATGGTATTAAAAACTATAAATACCTTTCTATCTCTTAGTGTTTATCTAGACAGTATATCATCATTCTTACTTTCTCAAACATCAAAGTTAAGAAATCTTTTATCTCCCGTTAAATTAAAAGTACTTAATAATATTTCATTTCTTACTATCCCACTCTTAACCAATATTTTATTCATTCATTTTAATCTAATCTAGATTTTTAAAAATAATATGTATAAGTATTACTGTTTTATATAGAAGGATTTTATTTATGATTATTAACATTTTTATAATTTCCTTTATTTTCTTTTTTCATTTCAGACTTAATGTTATTGAGTAGTATCTTTCAGACCTTGTTTAATGAATATCTGTTGGTAATGAACATTTTTTTTATTGAAAATATGTTTGTTTGTATTTTTCTCTCACTCTTGAAAAATACTTTCCAGGGTATGTACTGTAAGTTAGCCATTATGCTTTTCAGTTCAATGATATCTCATTCTACCTTTAACTTTATAAGTTGCTATTATGAAGAACACTTTTGTTCTAGCTGCCTTTCTTTTCAAATTATTTGTTGTTTTACTGTTTTTAGGACATTTTATTTTCCTTAATGTTTTTTCAGTTTCAAAAATATCCTTCTTTCTTTTCCTTCCCTCCCTCTTTCTTTTTTTTAAATTCTTTTCCTTCCTCTTCCTCCTCCTTCGTCATCCTTGGGATTCTCTAGTAAACTATAACTTGTGGATTTGTTTTTACCATTACTAATGGAAAAAAATGTCCATTATATTTTTAAGTATAATCTTTACATCTTCCCCACCACTATTCCTCTGAGTCATCAATCCAACATATTTCATTGTACACTTCCTATTTCAGATACACTCTTCTGTATTTTTGCTATTTATCTCTTTGTTCTATATTTTGGATTATTTCTTCTGATTTGTTTTCCAACTTATTATTCTCTTTTTTACATTGTCCAGTGTTCTGCCAAATATATTGTGTTGATGTTTAAATTTTAGTTATTTTATGTTCTATTTCTAGAAGATTTATTTCATGTCTTTTAGTACTCTCATCATACATTACAGTTTATTTTTACCTATTCCTTACAGTTATTTTCAATCTTGTCATTTATTTCTTTAAATATATTAAGCATAATCCATATTGACTAATTATAGTATCAGAGATATATGTGGCTCTATTTATGCTATCTCTTGTATTTTCTATTCTTGCTTACTTTGCCTCACTGATCCTTCTTTTTGGTTTTGTTTTTTTTTTTTTTTGGATTATTTACTATACATTACCTCTTAGAGACTATGCATAGATATTTTTTAAAGTCTTAGAGTGAATGTGCTCTTCTCTAGAGGTGTTCTGTGTTAGTTTTGTCAGGTACCTTCGGGTGTTCCCAATCAAGTTCTCAGCTGAAAAATTCACAGCTTGCCTAGTCTCTCCATACGTGCTTTGATGCATGAGGTTAGACCTGATATCCTTTTCTATAATACCTTGAGTTTGGGGCATGGGATGGTTACGTTTTTAGCTCTAGTTTACTCTTACACTGACCGTGATGTTTATATATGTGGGCTCTTCATTTAAGGTGGAGAGTATTTGTATGATTCTTGTTTCGTGGGTCCTGGGCCCCCACATGTTCCTGGTTTATTATTGTAATACCAAAACTGAAGTGGCAATATCAGCAAATATCATCAAAATAAAAATAGACTTTGTGTTTTTATAGCCAATCTTCTTCTCTGTGTTCAAATTTCTTGAAACAGTTGTCCTGAAATTCATTCATTTTCCCAGTATTTTCAGTGTTTCCTATCGCTTCTGTGGCATTCTGTTGCAAAAGCAAATCTTACAAGCATCCCTGATTGAAGAGACAGGAGCATAGACACTATGTCTTAATGAGGGAAATTGCAAATGTATGTGCAAAATTGTGGCTATAGGGAAGAGTGAGTTCATTTTGTAATACACACACATGCAACACACACTGCTATCAAAGATGGCATTGTAATAATTTTAGAACTAATTTGTCATCCAGTAATTCCAGTAGTCATGTATGGATGTGACAGTTGGACTATAAAGAAAGCTAAGTGCTGAAGAATTGATTCTTTTGAACTGCAGTGTTGGAGAAGAATCTTGAGAGTCCCTTGAACTTCAAGGAGATTCAACCATTCGATCCTAAAGGAAATCAGTCCTGAATATTCACTGGAAGGACTGATGCTGAAGTTGAGACTCCAGTCCTTTGGCTACTGACTCATTTGAAAAGACTCTGATGCTGGGAAAGATTGAAGGCAGGAGGTGAAGGGGAAGACAGAGGATGAGATGGGTAGATGGCATCACTGACTCAATGAGTTTGAGTCAACTCTGGGAGTTGGAGATGGACAGGGAGGCCAGCGTGCTGCAGTCCATGGGGTTGCAAAGAGTCGGACACAACTGAGCAACTGAACTGAACTGAATTACAAAGATACTGTTGCTAAACAGACCACATATATGAAAGTAAAAGTAAGGTAAGTTAATTAAATGAACATGGTGTTTATACAGACAAAATTGGGTTGTTGGAAAAAAGTAAAAAACATTTGACTTTGCAAAATATCAAAGAAATTACATGGTGTAATTAAAGTATATTAACAGAACGATTTCTAAGTGCAAGACACTGTGCAGATGCTGTTTCTTATAAACTAGGCTATTTTCATTTCAAGATCATCTTTAAAATATTATCATCACCTTGACTTTAAAATGTTCCCCTAAGCATGGTCAGTAGGTTGGAACAGGACAAATTTAAACATTCTGTCTACAAAACCACTGTGGACAATTACATGGGAATGAAGACCAGTAAACCACATACTGACTTTATCATATGGAAATGCTATTTAAACTTTCTAGATCTTAATATTCTTGCTTGTTTAATGGTGGTAATAATGAATGTATAAAAACTTATAATGTCCCAAGCCTTTTATATACATCATCACATTTAATATTAATGTCCCCTTTTTATAAATGATGAAAGAAATTTGCAGGGTCACTTGGAAAATAATGGAGTCAGTGGTCAAATCAAAACCATCTCACTCTGGAAACCAAGACATGATACAGCTATCCTGCTATTGACAGGAAAATAGGTGTGGTTGAAATAGGGTTTTCAAGATTTAATGTGGTATTAGTTATGTTATCATTATCACCATCATTATCAACTTTAACTCCTGATTGTCTTTATAGAAGCCTTTATTTTTTTCCCTAAAAATCTATTCTTTGTATTTACAAATGCAGCCATCATGCCACACATAATGCCCTGTATAAAAACAAAAACTCAAACTGTCCTTTTCAAGTTTAAGTAGAGCTATTTTAGTCTCTTGCATATTTCCATCTTCTTTGTCCATTTAGCTTATAAGGAGGAACTCTGTAAATCCCTTGGATCATTTCATCCCCTAATTCTCTAATGAAACTGGGAATCATTTGGTCCTTGAAAAGACCATACTTGTAGAACAATATTAAAAGCCGTATCATGCACTTATTTCAAAAAATTCATAGTGTTTCTAAATATGAATCTTTCATGAAAGAATTTTATATTAAATAAATACTATATGTACTTCTTAGAGCACCACACTTCCTGAGAACACTATGGAAGGCCTGGCAAAGGTTAAAGATACATGGTAGAAAAGCTCAGGTTTTGGACAGGTAGAGGAGAAAACTAGAAATGGACAGAGAATGCTCATAGCTGAAATCTTTGCTTCAGGAACCTCATCTGCAGTCAGGTACCTTGAGTAGAATTCACCACAGCAGTCACAAAACCAATTGGAATTGAGTGCAGTGAAGCTTGTGACATGGAAGAGGATGATGCTAATGCATCCAAAAATAGTCTGGTTACAATTGTTAAAGAATATTTTTCCCCCTTATGGTTGAAATAGTGTTATTGACAATTGAGGGGTGGGGCAGAGCTGTGCACATTCAGTAATTGCCTCTGAAATGGAAAGGGAATGTTTCAGCAAGATAAAGTATTTGCATTTAAATAAGAAAAAAAATCAAGTCAGCACTATCTTTGGTTTAGGCTTTCTGTTCATTGCTTATATTCTATGTTTTTCTTGTTTAAGGTTTGTATTTTGCCTAGCTGGTAGAGATAAGCATCAGAAAAACTAGCTCAATGATATGGTCCTATATCATTCTCATGTTTTGGGATAGTGGATTTGGAAAATAGATAAAGATAATTGTAGGAAGGAAATAAGATGTAATATACCAGTACTTAACTGACAAAGGAATATTCTGGAATAATTGTCATGCTTCAGTAAAATAGGCTGTTAAAATGATCAGTTAACTACATTGTGTGATACTTCCTCTCATTTTTAGAAATCTCATGTGACTTTCACTCTTTCTATATATTGAAGTACTAGATGCTCAGTCGTGTCTGACGTTTTGCAACCCCATGGACTATAGCCCACCAGGTTCCTCTATCCATGGGATTTTCCAGGCAAGAATACTGGAGTGGGTTGCCATTTCCTCCAACCCAGGGATCAAACCCGCGTAGCAAGGAGACTCTTTACTGTCTGAGACACCAAGGAAGCAGAGAATTGGCCAAAATGTTCCAAAATATCTAATGGAAAAATCCAAATGAATGTTTTAGCTAACCCAGTACATGAGTTCTTTCCATAAATGTAAATAATGAATTTATTTGCATACTTGATAAAGAGAATCCATTTACATTAGGTATAAAAGCAAAAATGTAGCAAGTGAAGTCCATTCGCATTTATAACTAATATGTATACTTTGTGTATTTCACATGCTAAAAAGATAATACTCAAAATCCTTCAAACTAGGGTTCAACAGTATGTGAACTTCCACATGTACAACCTGGATTTAGAAACAGCAGAGGAACCAGAGATTATATTGCCAACATCCGTTGGATCACAGAAAAAGCAAGAAAATTCCAGAAAAATATCTACTTTGACTTCATTGACTATGCTAAAGCCTTTGACTGTGTGGATCACAACAAACTGTGGAAAATTCTGAAAGAGATGGGAATACCTGCCTCCTGAGAAACCTGTATGCAGGTCAGGAAGCAACAGTTAGAACCAGACATGAAACAATGGACTAGTTCCAAATTGGGAAAGGAGTAAGTCAAGGCTCTATATTGTCACCCTGCTTATTTAACTAATATGCAGAGTACATCATGTGAAATGCTAAGCTGGATGAATCACAAGCTGAAATCAAGGTTGCTGGAAGTAATATCATCAACCTCAGAAAATGCAGATGATACAACCCTAATGGCAGAAAGCAAAGAGGAACTAAAGAGCCTCTTAATGAAGGTCAAAGAAGAGAGTAAAAAGGCTGACTTAAAACTCAACATTCAAAAAACTAAGATCATGGCATCTGGTCCCATCACATCATGGCAAATGGAAAAAAATGGAAACATTGGCAGATTTTATTCTCCTGTTCTCCAAAATCACTGTGGATGGTGACTGCAGCCATGAAATTAAAAGACACTTACTCCTTGGAAGAAAATCTATGACAAACTAGGCTGTGTATTAAAAAGCAGAGACATCATTTTGCCAACAAAGGTCCATATCAAAACCAAAGCTATGGTTTTTACAGTAGTCATATACGGATGTGAATTGGACCATAAAGGCTGAGTGCTGAAGAATTGATGCTTTCAAGCGTGGTACTGAAGAATCTTGAGAGTCCCTTGGACAGCAAGAGATCAAACCAGTCAATCCTAATGAAAATCAACCCTGACCATTCATTGGAAGGAGTGATGCTGAAGCTCCAATACTTTGGCCACTTGATGGGAAGAGCCAACTCATTGGAAAAGACCCTGATGCTGGGAGAGATTGAAGGTAGGAGGAGAAGGGGATGGCAGAGGATGAGATGGTTGGATAGCATTACTGACTTGATGGACATGAGTTTGAGCAAGCTCTGGGAGCTGGCGATGGACAGGGAAGCCTGGCATGATGCAGTCCATGGAGTTGCAAAGAGTCAGAGATGACTGAGTGACTAAACTAAATTGAACTGAATAATAGATTTGAAAATTTTACAGCATTTAGAATAATAATTAGCCACTTATTTCAGTAAAATGTTTTCAGTCCTGAGAGTATCTACTCAATGTAAATTTAAAGTGAAATATAGAAGTCTTTACATCCTAATGCCATAACATAGAATATTTAAAATATATAAATCCAAAGTTTTCATTTATGTCAAAAAGTTACTTGTTTTGGTGTTCTTTTATTAATAAAGGGAAAATTTGTAAATAAATACTTGTTAATTGTTCTCAAACAGGCTTACTGAACACAAATTCCTAAATCCTTATCGTCAGTCACTCAGTCATGTCAAGCTCTTTGTGACCCCATGAACTTTAGCTCACCACGTTCCTCTGTCCATGGAATTTTCCAGACAAGAATACTGGAGCGGGTTGCCATTTCCTACTCCAGGTCTTAAGTCCTGAGAAAAATAAAAGCTTTTTCTTTTTTTTTCTTCTTTTTTCAAAGAAAAATATTCCATGATATTGCTGCAAACAAGAAAGGTGCTAAGAGTAGAATAGAGAGAGTGATAAACTTATAGAAGTTACTGAAGTAGATTGGGTCTGTCTCTAACTATTTCACTGAGGGTGAATTAGCCTCAGCAACTGGTTTTCCCTCCTAAAACTAAGACTATAGAAACCATCAAAGAAAACAAAGACCCAAGTTAGGATAATATGTATGTTTTAGAGCATATTTCCAATTCTAGAGAACATCCTTCAGGGTCTTCTGATTCTATGGATTTTAACAATTGTATAATGACATCTAATCTGGGCATTTAACGTTTCTTCATATCTTTCTGTGACTTGGCAGCTCATTTATATTTTACCACTTCTTTTATTGTCGTATATCATCTGTTCCAAAATTCTACTTTTTTTTTCCACCTTTTAACATCTCTTGAAACAGATATGTATTATAATCAATGGTGACTTAAATGCAGTGAAATACTATAAATTGAATTAAATTACATACCTTGATTTTGTATGATAATACTTAACAAATATTTCAGTTCTCCTGAATATACTTTATAAGCTCATTGTTGTACTCAGCATCATTTATTTATGAATTTTTATTTTTGTGAGTGAAAGTTGATAATATTTTATATTTTACTTAGAAGGGTAAAAAAAAAACAACATAGAAGATTGAGAAAAAAAAACCAGTTAAATCTTTGTGTTAGATTAGAATCTTAACTCTTATTCTACCCTATTTCCTCTTAAGTCTGTATTTCCTACCTCAGTAAATGCACTCCACTCACTTTCTCAAGCCAAAATTCTTGGAGTCATTCTTATCTACTCTCATTCTTTTATAAATCAAATACAACAGTGAATATTATGGTCTTTACTTCCAAAATATGTTTGAGTCTGACAGCTAGTCATCTAATGCTAACACCCTTAATCTAGAATGCCAGTGTCTCTTGTCTGGACTATTTCAGTGGACAATTAATTGCTTTTTAAAAATTTCTTTTTTGCTTCTCTCATCCTCACCCCCTATCTTCTGCAGAGTCTGTTCTTCATATAGCAACTAGATAGATCCTTGAAAAATGCAACTATGATCATTTCACTCTTTCCTTAAAGTTTGCAGTGATTTCCTTTCACACTTAGAATAAATTCTCAGCATGACTTGTAAGTGCCCTCTTTCATCAGGTTCCTGATTAACTCTGCAAATTAAAATAATCCTTTCTCCTTTATTCAGTGCAGCCCTTCTAGACTCCTTTCTGTTAGTGTGCAAGTTCCCCTGACCTAGGGCTTTGCATTTGCTATTCCCTTTCTCTTAAATGCCCTTACCAAAATTTGTATAGCTCCTTTCTTCCTTCATTTCTGTTTCAACTCAAATATCATTCCTTATAGACAGTTTGCTGTGTTGTCTGTGCTTAGTCACTCCTCATGTCCAACTGTTTGCAACCCCATGGACTGTGGACCACCAGGATCCTCTGACCATGGAGATTTTCCAGGCAAGGATATTGGAGTGGGTTTCCGTGCCCTCCTCCAGGGGATCTTCCCAACCCAGGGATCAAACCCAGGTCTCCCACATTGCAGGCGGATTCTTTACCATCTGAGCCACCAGGGAAGCCTAAGAACACTGGAGTGGATAGCCTATCCCTTCTCCAGGGGTTCTTCCTGACCCAGGAGTCCAATCAGGGTCTCCTGCATCGAGGCAGATTCTTTACCAGCTGAGTTTCCAAGGAAGTCCATACATAGCTTAATGACCAGCTAATATAAAATAGTGATTTTTCTTTATTCTTTCCTGTCACCAATCTGACTAAAACTGTTTCCTCATATTCCTCATAGATAATATTTTAGTGATATCTGTATCTACATATATAACCATATTATAAATTATCATGTGTATCATTTATTGTTTATATGAGAAAGAGACAAAGAGACAGACACAGACACAGAGAAAGAAATTTCACAAGAGGAGGTAATCTATCATGTTCTGAACTGTATCCACAGTTCCTGTGGTGAGTACTCATAAATACTTGCTAAATAAGATGAATGATTAAGTACACAGACCATGTACATATGTATTTCATGGATGGTAAATATGGCATTCTTAATCAGTGGTGGAAAGGTAGGGCTAATAAATTACTATGCATTGGGGAAAATACATTAGATGTGTGTGACCAGTTTTAATAAAAAGAAGTTTTAGATTTAGCAAATATACACACAAACAAGATTTATTAAAATATAATAAATATTGAAGTATATTTTGAAAATTCGATTTTGGCAAAAGCTTTTAAAGTAAAATACAAGCCTTAAATCTGTTCATAAAGAAGAGACAGATATGACTACATATAAACTTTAAATTTCTTATGAAAAGATGTTATATAGAAAGATAAATGGCAAACTATAATAACTTTTGTATAATGTAAAATATTAAAATGTTTATGTTTATAAAAATAATACCAAAAAACACAATAAGCTATTAAGAAATTACCAAATAAACTATATATGTTTTTCAGAGAAATGCAGTTTACAAGCTGAAATATCACCAAGCCTAAAATAACATAGAATGCACAAATTAATATGTGATGCAATATTTCTTCTAAAAGATTTACTAAAACTGGAAGATTAATAATGTCCAGTGTTGATCAAGATTTGGCAAAATGGCATTCATTGCATTTTGGTGGAGCTGTAAAAGTCCAACTTCTTTTGAGAGTAAATTTTTCAAAATTTGAAAATTACTTACATTCAGAAGTTTACTGAAAAATATTATTATATATGAGCAAAAATAAATTCATAAAATATTGTATTTTTATAAGGTTTAAAATTAGAAAGAGTTAAGTTAGTTATGCTGTTTTATTCTATGAAATATTATGCAGCCACCAAAAGGGAGCAGATCCAAAGGTAATGATATGGACAAAGCTCCCTATTTCTTATTGTTAAGGGACAAAAGAAAGATGAACAAGTGTGCCAGTATAATCACATTGAAGTAAAAAAAATATATTTAAATGAATATATGTGTATATATATATAATATACTTATTGAAGTAAGTATGTATTAACAGATAGATGACAGATAAATGTATGCATATACCTATGTATGTAAGTAAATATACACCAGTAACAGTGGTCATATCTAGAAGATTTGTGAAACTGATCTGATTTGACTAGAGAACTTTTATATATTGAAAAAAATTTTTGAACATTCCTCCAGTCCTCATCTATTTCCATGCAAAAAAGGAAACTAATTGATTGGCAATATTTCTGCTATTGGCCTTGTCCAAAGTGTGCTCAGTCAGTGCAATTTATCCAATATAATCTAAATGTATAATTCATTATATGTTCTTGGGTTAATTTTAAAAATCTACTTCACCTATGGTAGACTCTGTCAATATGTACTTTAGAACTTAAAGAAATTTCCATTTTTAATACCATTTTTCTGTTTTTGTGTATTTTTGTTTTCATTTATAATTCGGTGTTTGAAGTTAGAAATGCAGACTAAATATTATTTTAAGATTATAAGCACATTTTTATGAATGAGAATTATTTTTAACCTATATACTATGTCTCATTTATTGGAAATCCAGGTTAAGTGAGCTAAGGTGATTCAAGAAATAGTCAATCCACTTTAATATCAGCAAAACATTAATGATACCTCTATCTCATCCATTCGTATTCCAGCACTTCTGTGTCATAATGCTTTGACAGTTCTTATCTCTGCCTGCAAAAATGACTTCAGAGTCCCTTGACATTTTATCATCTAAATTTACATAAACAGTCACTTTTTTTAACAAAAGAGAAGCAGAGCTTAAGAGTTCTTTGAATTTTTACTTGATTTAGTGTTAGAGGTGTGGGTGAGAGTTACTGTCTGATTTTAGAATACCTGAGAAAACTAGAAGGCTGATCTCAATTTCTTGTAATAATTTTGGGGAAATATCTAGGTAACTAACAATGTCTCCTGATCTGGAAATGTGCGTTTTTTTATTATTTCAGTATAGCAAAAACTACATTTGTTGATCCATTATTTTTAGAAAGAACTCTAGAAAGACACTTTATACCTAACTCTCATATCTTCAAAGGTCAATGAAACAAAATCTGTCTTTCAGTTATACTTTTCTTTTTTTAAAATTAATTTATTTATTTAATTGGAGGCTAATTACTTTAAAATATTGTGGTGGTTTTTGCCATACATTGACATTAATCAGCCATAAGTGTATATGTGTCCCCCATCCCGAAACCCCTCCCACTTCCCTCCCTATCCCATATTTTTCTTTAAGTTTTTCAGGATGTGTCTGATCACGTCCAAACAGTAGTCTTACACTTCCGAAATATTTTATCCAAATCTGTTACTTTATTTAGAAGTTATTCTTTATAAACATTTCTTAACCTTTAAGAAAATAAAACACATCAGTAATAGAAATATTAAGTGACTGCTTTGTGTATGTGTAATTGGAAGCTTGTTGGGCTGTATTACTGTTCCATAAATTATCTATCAAAGGCTTGATGGGATTAATTAGAACTATTACATGAATCCCAAGGGTAATTTTTTCTTTGGTACTGAATGGATGTAGCTACATTAGACACACAAATCATCATATTCTATAAATTAATCAGCTCTTCTAAGGCAGTACAATAGAACCCAATTGAGGCCATCTTGTACCCAAAGGATTTGTAATCCTATCCTGACTATATTGTCATTAATATGATAAACCCAGGAGATCAAGACATCAATGCTGAACCAAATGCCAAGACAGTTTTGATAAATGTGTATTTTGGGTCACTGATTGGTTGGCTTCATATTACTTCTTTCTGAGATGCATTAAAAGACTATATTTTATTTTCTTTTTTTTTTCTTTTTATTTATTTATTTATTTATTTTTGGTCATACATTGATATGAATCAGCCATAGATTTACACGTATTCCCCATCCCGATCCCCCCTCCCACCTCCCTCTCCACCCGATTCCTCTGGGTCTTCCCAGTGCACCAGGCCCGAGCACTTGTCTCATGCATCCCACCTGGGCTGGTGATCTGTTTCACCATAGATAGTATACATGCTGTTCTTTTGAAATATCCCACCCTCACATTCTCCCACAGAGTTCAAAAGTCTGTTCTGTATTTCTGTGTCTCTTTTTCTGTTTTGCATATAGGGTTATCGTTACCATCTTTCTAAATTCCATATATATGTGTTAGTATGCTGTAATGTTCTTTATCTTTCTGGCTTACTTCACTCTGTATAAGGGGCTCCAGTTTCATCCATCTCATTAGGACTGATTCAAATGAATTCTTTTTAACGGCTGAGTAATATTCCATGGTGTATATGTACCACAGCTTCCTTATCCATTCATCTGCTGATGGGCATCTAGGTTGCTTCCATGTCCTGGCTATTATAAACAGTGCTGCGATGAACATTGGGGTGCACGTGTCTCTTTCAGATCTGGTTTCCTCAGTGTGTATGCCCAGAAGTGGGATTGCTGGGTCATATGGCAGTTCTATTTCCAGTTTTTTAAGAAATCTCCACACTGTTTTCCATAGCGGCTGTACTAGTTTGCATTCCCACCAACAGTGTAAGAGGGTTCCCTTTTCTCCCACACCCTCTCCAGCATTTATTGCTTGTAGACTTTTGGATAGCAGCCATCCTGACTGGCAAGTAATGGTACCTCATTGTGGTTTTGATTTGCATTTCTCTAATAATGAGTGATGTTGAGCATCTTTTCATGTGTTTGTTAGCCATCTGTATGAAAAGACTATATTTTATAGACAGTTTTTTTTTGGGGGGGGTCAACCATATTTCACAGAGTTTGAAGTTCAGGTTAGCATGGCTTCTATCGAAGCATTTACAGGCAGCAGTATGTATTACACATATTATTTGTTTAAAGAGTGAAATTACAGACTGGTTCCAAATAGGAAAAGGAGTATATCAAGGCTGTATAGTGTCACCCTCCTTATTTAACGTATATGCAGAGTATATCGTAAGAGACACTGGGGTAGATGAAGCACAAGCTGGAATCAAGATTGTGGGGGGAAATATCAATAACCTCAGACCTGCAGATGACACCACCCTTGTGGCAGAAAGGGAAGAAGAACTAAAGAGCTGCTTGATGAAAGTGAAATAGGAGAGTGAAAAAGTTGGCTTAAAACTCAACATTCAGAAAACTAAGATCATGGCATCTGGTCCCTTTGTTTCCTGGCAAATAGATGGGGAAACAGTGGAAACAGTGACAGACTTTAATTTGGGGGGCTCCAAAATCACTTCAAATGGTGACTGCAGCCATGAAATTAAAAGGCACATACTCATTGGAAGAAAAGTTATGACCAACCTAGAGACCATATTAAAAAATAGAGACATTACTTTGCCAGCAAAGGTCTGTCTAGTCAAGCTATGATTTTTCCAGTAGTTATGTATGGATGTGAGAGTTGGACTATAAAGAAAGCTGAGCACTGAAGAGTTGATGCTTTTGAACTGTGGTGTTGGAGAAGACTCTTGAGAGTCCCTTGGACTGCAAGGAGATCCAACCAGTCCATCCTAAAGGAAATCAGTCCTGAATATTCATTGGAAGGACTGATGCTGAGGGTGAAACTCCAATCCTTTGGCCACCTGATGCGAAGAGCTGACTTATTTGAAAAGACCCTGACTCTAGGAAAGATTGAAGGTGAGAGGAGAAGGGGACGACAGAGGATACGATGGTTGGATGGCATCACCCACTCAATGGACATGAGTTTTAGTAAACTCTGGAAGTTAGTGATGGACAGGGAAGCCTGGCGTGCTGCAGTCCATGGGGTCGCAAAGAGTTGGATGTGACTGTGCGACTGAACTGAACTCAAGCTATGGGACAGACCCTCTTGTTAAACCTTTCAGAAGTTATTTAATCATTGCTATACAGTCTGTTTCCGTGGCTTTTTTTAACATACATTGACACTTAACCTTAGCACAACTGTCTCTCCTAGGGAAACCTGACTTTTTTCCCAAGCTCAGAACTGCTGCATTGAAGGGCTGTTTGAAGGCTTACAACAATTCTAAGGAAAAAAATATATTTATATTTTAAATACTACACTAATAAATATTTAGTACTGTTTTAAATATGTCATGATTTAATACCATTCACAATCCTCCAGAATCCTACCCCTATAAAATTTATATTTCCTTATAAATTTTATTAAAATCTGTGTTACTTGTAAATTGTTAAATGTAGATGTACTGACATCCTCAGTGATGAAGTCTAACTTCAATATCAGTCTGCTCTTGCATCCCCCCGCAAATGAAACATCATCCTTACAAAACACACACACACACACACACACTCATACACACAAATGCACTTATAGTCTTCTTAGTCAAGATCTAGATCAAGCTTCATCTTTTATTTTATTTTTTAATATAAATTTATTTATTTTAATTGGAGGCTAATTACTTTACAATATTGTATTAGTTTTGCCATACATTACATGAATCCACCACAGGTGTACCTGAGTTCCCCATCCTGAACCCCCCTCCCACTTCCCTCCCCATCCCATCCCTCTGGGTCATCCCAGTGCACCAGCCCCAAGCACCCTGTCTCATGCATCAAACCTGAACTGGCAATCCATTTCACATATGATAATATACATGTTTCAGTGCCATTCTCCCAAATCATCCCACCCTCGCCCTCTCCCACAGAGTCCAAAAGACTGTTCTATGCATCTGTGTCTCTTTTGCTGTCTTACATATAGGGTTATCATTACCATCTTTCTAAATTCCATATATATGTGTTAGTATACTGTATTGGTGTTTTTCTTTCTGGCTTACTTCACTCTGTATAATAGGTTCCAGTTTCATTCACCTCATTATAACTGATTTAAATGTATTCTTTCTAATGGCTGAGTAATATTCCATTGTGTATATGTACCACAGCTTTCTTATCCATTCGTCTGCTGATGGACATCTTCAGAAAGAAGGATAGAACTGGAGGAATCAACCTGCCTGACTTCAGGCTCTACTACAAAGCCACAGTCATCAAGAGAGTATGGTACTGGCACAAAGACAGAAATATAGATCAATGGAACAAAATAGAAAGCCCAGAGATAAATCCACGCACCTATGGACACCTTATCTTTGGCAAAGGAGGCAAGAATATACAATGGGGAAAAGACAATCTCTTTAACAAGTGGTGCTAGGAAAACTGGTCAACCGCCTGTAAAAGAATGAAACTAGAACACTTTCTAACACCATACACAAAAATAAACTCAAAATGGATTAAAGATCTAAATGTAAGACCAGAAACTATAAAACTCCTAGAGGAGAACATAGGCAAAACACTCTTTGACGTTTATCACAGCAGGGTCCTCTATGATCCACCTCCCAGAATATTGGAAATAAAAGCAAAAATAAACAAATGGGACCTAATTAAAATCAAAAGCTTTTGTACCACAAAGGAAACTATAAGCAAGGTGAAAAGACAGCCTGCAGAATGGGAGAAAATAATAGCAAACAAAGCAACTGACAAAGAATTAATCTCAGAAATATACAAGCAACTCCTGCAGCTCAATTCAAGAAAAATAAATGACCCAATCAAAAAATGGGCCAAAGAACTAAACAGACATTTCTCCAAAGAAGACATACAGATGGCTAACAAACACATGAAAAGATGCTCAACATCACTCATTATCAGAGAAATGCAAATCAAAACCACAATGAGGTACTATTTCATGCCAGTCAGAATGGCTGCTATCCAAAAGTCTACAAGCAATAAATGCTGGAGAGGGTGTGGAGAAAAGGGAACCCTCTTACAGTGCTGGTGGGAATGCAAACTAGTACAGCCACTATGGAAAACAGTGTGGAGATTCCTTAAAAATAAACTGGAAATAGAACTGCCATATGACCCAGCAATCCCACTGCTGGACATACACACTGTGGAAACTGAATTGAAAGAGACACATGTACCCAAATATTCATCACAGCACTGTTTATAATAGCCAGGATATGGAAGCAAGCTTCATCTTTTTAAAAGTCTATCTCATAAAAAAAAAGTCTATCTCATGACCTTTAATAATATGACTTCTTCCTTGTGATCAAAACACACAAGCCTAGCATTATTTAAATTTTTATTTTTAAATAAATAATAAATTTAAACTTTTATTTTTAAATTTAAATTTTTACAAAGCAACAAAATGTGACTCTGGAATATTCTCATAGATACCAAAACACACTTTGAATAAGCAAACTTTGGCCTACAGAAAGACAGAAAATAATGAGACCTCTGCTAATATGTCCTCTCTCTTGATTCCACTAAGTTGACTCAGCTCCAGTAACCACCACTTTTCTAAGTTCTCAGAACCTGTGTCTTTTAGATTTCATATGTCAGGAGAAAGAGTATTTTGGGACTAACATAGCTCACTGTCATTCATGGAAATGTCACCTAAAACCTACCTTAAAAATGGTGATTAACCCTTCTCAAATTAAGAGGGACTCGATATCTAAAGAGGTATATAATTCTTGACTCTGACACACCTGGAATATTGGGGATGCAGTAACTTCTGACTGTGCCCTGAGCTAAAACTTACAGGTAAATAGCATGGAGGAAATGCCTACAGAACAAGAGAAAGGTAATTAAAACTGTAGGTCTCTGACATTTCAGATGACATAAGATAAAGGAAAGAGATGTAATTAGAATTGGGGGACTTGCATCCCTTATTAAACTTAGGACATTTATAAGGGAGAGAAGGGGAAAATGCTTGAAAAGCCTAAAGTTGAAACAGAGATATCTTAATATTTAAGCTGTATAGCTGTTGATTTTCAGTTTTGTCTCCATAGTTAGGTGAGTGATCATACACAAGTGCCTTAACCACTCTGTTTCACCTTCAGTTTCCTGATAAGAGATATATACAGCCTCTCTAGCAGGATAGTTATGAGGATCAAATAAGACACTACATGCTAAGTACATAGTGTCTATCAGTGAGAGGTTAGAAAAAATGTTGACTTGATTATTTCCTCACACCTAATATTTATTTCACACTCTCCTCCCTCACTCCTCTGCTCTCCCCACCAAAAGAGAAATATAATATCTTCAAAATTCAGATGAGTAGAGAGGTTTCAGTAATATATGTAAAAGCTAAGGCTGTCTGGTAGTTAAGGACACCTGAATGTTAAAGATGCAGTTTATTATTCATTGAATATTTATTCATAGGCAAAAATTATTGCCTGGTATTAGCTAACTTCATTTTCATCATGTTCAGTTCAGTTCAGTTCAGTCGCTCAGTCATGTCCGACTCTTTGCGACCCCAAGAATCATAGCACGCCAGGCCTCTCTGTCCATCACCAACTCCCAGAGTTTACTAAAACTCATGTCCATTGAGTCGGTGATGTCATCCAGCCATCTCATCCTCTGTCATCCCCTTCTCCTCCTGCCCCCAATCTCTCCCAGCATCAGGGTCTTTTCCAATGAGTCAACTCTTCACATGAGGTGGCCAAACTATTGGAGTTTCAGCTTCAGCATCAGTCCTTCCAATGAATACCCAGGACTGATCTCCTTTAGGATGGACTGGTTGGATCTGCTTGCAGTCCAAGGGACTCTCAAGAGTCTTCTCCAGCACCACAGTTCAAAATCATCAGTTCTTCAGCGCTCAGCTTTCCTTATGGTCCAACTCTCACATCCATACATGACTACTGGAAAAACCATAGCTTTGACTAGACAGACCTTTGTTGGGAAAGTAATGTCTCTGCTTTTAACTTGCTGTCTAGGTTGGTCATAACTTTCCTTCCAAGGAGTAAGCATCTTTTAATTTCATGGCTGCAGTCACCATCTGAAGTGATTTTGGAGCCCCCCAAAATAAGGTCAGCCACTGTTTCCATTGTTTCTCCATCTATTTGCCATGAAGTGATGGGACTGGATGCCGTGAACTTAGTTTTCTGAATGTTGAGCTTTAAGTCAACTTTTTCACTCTCCTCTTTCACCTTCATCAAGAGGTTCTTTAGTTCTTCTTCCCTTTCTGCCATAAGGGTGGTGTTATCTGCATATCTGAGGTTATTGGTATCTCTCCCAGCAATCTTGATTCCAGCTTGTGCTTCATCCATCCCAGCATTTCTCATGATGTACCCTGCATATAAGTTAAATAAGCAGGGTGACAATATACAGCCTGACGTACTCCTTTTCCTATTTGGAACCAGTCTGGTTTCCAAGTTGAGTTCTAGTTGTTGCTTCCTGACCTGCATACAGATTTCTCAAGAGGCAGTTCAGGTGGTCTGGTATTCCCATCTCTTTCAGAATTTCCCACAGTTCATTGTGATCCACACAATCAATGTCTTTGGCATAGCCAGTAAAGCAGAAATAGATGTTTTTCTGAAACTCTTTTGCTTTTTCGATGATCCAGCAGATGTTGGCAATTTGATCTCTAGTTCCCCGGCCTTTTCTAAAACCAGCTTGAACATCTGGAAGTTCACGGTTCATGTATTGTGGAAACCTGGCTTGGAGAATTTTAAGCATTAATTTACTGGCGTGTGAGATGAGTGCTGTTGTGCAGTAGGTTGAGCATTTTTTGGCACTGCCTTTCTTTGGGAATGGAATGAACACTGACCTTTACCAGTCCTGTGGCCACTGCTGAGTTTTCCAAATTTGCTGACATATTGAGTGCAGCACTTTCACGGCATCATCTTTTAGGATTTGTAATAGCTCAAGTGGAATTCCATCACATCCACTATTTTTGTTCATAGTGATGCTTCCTAAGGCCTACTTGACTTCACATTCCAGGATGTCTGGCTCTAGGTAAGTGATCTCACCATTGTGATTATCTGGGTCATGAAGATCTTTTTTGTACAGTTCTTCTGTGTATTCTTGCCACCTTTTTTTAATATCTTCTGCTTCTGTTAGATTCATATTGTTTCTGTCCTCTATTGAGTCCATATTTGCATGAAGTGTTCCCTTGGTATCTCTAATTTCCTTGAAGAGATCTCTAGGCTTTCCCGTTCTGTTGTTTTCTTCTATCTTATCTATGTTGCTGCAAGTCCTACATTCACAGCAGGCGGTCAGTCACAGTAACTCACAGTCAGGCCAGTGTCCAGACAGGGTAGAAGCAAGGTCAGAGGCCTGCTCTGCTTTGTCTCTGTAGCTTAAATAAGAGTATTGATTTAATTTGCATAACATATGAATAATCTATGTTTTGTGGTTTATACATACGTAGTTAAATAATTTACTATTTTGCATTCTCAACAGTTTGTTACTTATTTTGGATAATCTACATCTGTTAGACCTCTATTATAATGAGGATTTGAGGGGAGCAGAAGTTGCTTTAAAATTATCGATTGCCTAACTCCAGAATAAGCATTGGCCTGTTGAATGTATTTTATAAGCAAAAATGCATGTGCATACTCAGTCACTCAGTTGTGTTCAACTCTTTGCAACTTCCTGGACTGTAGCCTGTCAGGCTTCTTTATCTGTGGAATTATCCAGGCAAGAATATTGGAGTGTGCTTCCATTTCCCCCTCCTGGGGATCTTCCCTACCCAGAGATTGAACCTGCATCTCCTGCATTGACAGACAAACTCTTTACTACTGAGTCATGTGGAAGCCATAAACAAAAAACAGACAAAATTTTGGGGGAGCAAAATGGAGCCCAGAAACTAAATTTTACACATATGGAAAATTAATGTGTGAAAATGTATAATTTTGAACAATTGAAAAATGGTTGAATTACTTAACAAATTGTTGTTTAGTTGCTAAGTCGTGTCTGAATCTTTGTGACCCCATGAACTGAAGCATACCAGGACTCCCTGTCCTTCATCGTCTCCCAGAGTTTGCTCAAATTTATGTCCATTGAGTTGATGACACCATCCAACCATCTCATCCTCTGACTGCCCCTTCTCTTTCTGCCCTCAATCTTTCCCAGCATCAAGGTCTTTTCCAGTGAGTCAACTCTTTGCATCAGATGGCCAAAGTGTTGGAGCTTCAGCTTCAGTGTCAGTCCTTCCAGTGGATATTCAGGGTTGATTGCCTTTAGGATTGACTGGTTTGATCTCCTTGTTGTCCAGGGTACTCTTAAGAGTCATCTCCAGCACCACAGTTTGAAAGCATCAATTCTTTGGCGCTCAGCCTTCTTTATAGTCCAACTGTCACATCTGTTCACGACTAGTGGGAAAACCATAGCTTTGACTATATGGAACATTGTCAGCAAAATGCTGTCTCTGCTTTTTAACATGCTGTCTAGGTTCATCATAGCTTTTCTTCCAAGGAGCAAGCATCTTTTAATTTCATGGGTACAGTCACCATCCACAGTGATTTTGGAGCCCAAGAAAATAACGTCTGTCACTGTTTCTTTTCTGAGCTCCATGGATTGTTTAATTTAGAGGTATCACATAGAATGATTTATTTTTCTCTGACTTTTCAAAACCTTCTTATAGTTAATATTTAACTTAAATCCTGCAACTCAAGAGGAAATCCCCCACTCCTGTCAGCTGTATTCAGTTTCTTTATCTCTTCCATTTACAAGAGACCTTCTTTCTGTATTGTAATAATTTTCACTTCTGTTGTATCAAAGTCATTCTACTATATGCAACTCCTCCCCTAGACTGGAAGTCTTGAGAAATAGTGACCATGTCATATTATCTCTATAGATTCCACAGAAAATGATTCCTCAGAAAATGATCAAATAACTAAAGTGTTTATGTTTACCACAAATCATAACCTATACTGTTTATTCTTAAGAAGCTGGTAGCTTTAACATTGTGGAACCAAGGCCAATAAAAGATGGACTACTAAGAGGAAGGTGGGATGTAGGATGCCTCTGGTTTTTCTCTTTATATCCATATGTATCTTATTATAAATATTTTCAAGGGAATTTTGGGAATCTGGTACTCTAATCTTTCAACTAGGCAGTTTTTTCTTAAAGTTCACCTATCATTTTCTTCACCTGTCTTTCAGAAATAATGGATTATTTTATTTTATTATTTGGTGTTTTCTACATAGTACTGGGCTCCTTCTATTTATGGGGATTTTATTAAGACTTCTCTATCAGCTTGTTTTCTTATTATGAGCTATATAACATTTATTCAAAAGCTAATTACCAACAAACTACTAGATGTCTAAGACTATACTCTACACTCCAAAAAACTTGAAAAGGCCTATTTGGTGTTATGTGAGATAAATAAGATTAGTTTAACTATTTATGTAAGTAGGATGATATTCAGGTGCTGAAAACAAAAATCACAGCAATTTTAAAAAGTTATTTATGTCTCCTCATGTGAAAGTTTGGAAGTTAGTTCAAGGCTGACTCAACCTGCCATGGTTTCAGGTTATCTTATTACTGTGCCTTCTTTAGTGCATGATGTTTTTCTTATGTGTCAGACTAAGTCCAGTCTGGGTAAGAAAATCACACCACAATCAAAATGGGGAAAGTTTAATACAGAAAATTATCAATTATAACATTATTGGAATTATAATATATGAATTAGTAAAAAGTTGAGATGACTTTAAAGAATATCAGCATAGCAGATGTTAACATATGTTTAACATAATGTCAGATACATGATATAATATAGTAATGTAACCACTTTGCTAGGGCAGATAAGGTACCCAAGAAAGACTGTGCCTTATCTACCTAACTTAAGGACGTGATCCAGGTTTTGTTGAAGAGAGCAAGTTCATAGCTCAGAATCAAAGTTTCTATCTTGCTGCACTGACAGAATTTGCTGGAAAATATGCTGTCTGGAACTTGCCAGAATTCTGCCCTCTAGAGTGCTAGCAAAATGTATTCATGGGAGGTGTCTCATCAAAGACACTCTTCAGTAAAATTGCCTGAACGAGGTTCCAGGGAACCTTATAGTCTCTGGGTGGTGCTGGATACTGTGCCCTTCAGTGGCCACAAGCACTGTGGGGGCCAGAGCCTGGGGCTGTGGCTCATGTTCCAGGAACTCAGCATTAGAACTGTGCTCCTCAGGAGCCTGAAGAGTTCTGGAATAGCCTGCAAGCTCTTTTATCATGGAGTATGTTTCTGCACTCTACCAACAAAGCTTACTATTGAACCAGTTGAAAAAAATTTTAAAAAATATTAAAAAGAAATCAATCCATTTTAATAGAGCTGGCAAAAAGGTTTAAATTTGGAGCTGAGAGGAATTAAATTGGAAATCATTCATACCCTAGGATCCAAAGCTGCAAATCAAAGTTCAACCAAAACATTTGTTTTTCTTAGGAAAACAGAAAGTAAGAAAGGACAAAAATAAAGTTAACTGTCCTCTAGGAGCAATTTTTGGGATTGATATATAACACTACTCTTTGTCCCAGTGGTCAAAATTTAGGCATACATTTACTTAGGCACAGGTTTGGGATAGTTTTAGTTTTCAGTGGAAAGGATAAAATTATTAATCTACTTTTTAAAGTATCAGTGAATAATTCATATTGATTGAAACCATCAGCTTCTACCACGTTCAGATTTTTCTTTTACATCTGGATATGGTGAGCATAAGAGATACATATAGTAAATTAGCTTTCACATAATAATCAGTATGTTTGTTGACCTATTTAAGAATCGTTTCTTTTCCTTACCAATGTTGAGCTATTCTTTGCCTTACTATTTCCAGTCTGTACCTTGTATCTTCCATCTGATATCACACCCGGCTGCCCTAACTTCATGATTTAGCAAAGAGCTGCTGATGCCCACTTAGCTAAGATATGTGGTGAGTGGCTCCTGTTTTCTCAAAGATAGAAAGCTTATGGACCTTTTAAAATTTAGACACATTAATGGCATTAAACATAATCATTGTGGCTCAAAATTTTAAGAAAAGTAAACACCTTTGATTCAGTAATATATAACTTACTATGAAAGTGAACATGTAAATAAAAATGGGAGACAGTAGAATTAGTTAGAAGTACAGAGATATCACTGATTTTTAAAAAATCCTGATCTGTTTGGGACATTTCACATTGTTCTGAATTGGCTTAGTATCTTTATGTTCTAATCTAATGCTGAGCATTCACTATGGGTTAAAAAATGTTTAGGATGTAAGAAATGCATCAACTGGCAAAACAAAACAAAATTTCATGCTTTCATAGAGCTTACACTAATGTGGGTTTGGGTGGTGGTTCAGAAAAATCAAATGCCTTGTTAGATGCTTCTAAGAAGAGTAAGAAATAGGCACTTAAAGATAGAGAGTCCAGAAGTGAGGGGTTTTCTATTTAAATTGGGAGACTAATGTGTTATATAGATGGGAAACAGTGTAAACAGTGTCAGACTTTATATTTTGGGGCTCCAAAATCACTGCAGATGGTGATTGCAGCCATGAAATTAAAAGACGCTTACTCCTTGGAAGGAAAGTTATGACCAACCTAGATAGCATATTAAAAAGCAGAGACACTACTTTGCCAACAAAGGTCTGTCTAGTCAAGGCTATAGTTTTTCCAGTGGTCATGTATGGATGTGAGAGTTGGACTGTGAAGAAAGCTGAGTGCTTTTGAACTGTGGTGTTGGAGAAGACTCTTGAGAGTTCCTTGAAGTGCAAGGAGATCCAACCAGTCCATCCTAAAGGAGATCAGTCCTGGGTGTTCATTGGAAGTACCGATGCTGAAGCTGAAACTCCAATAGTTTGGCCACCTCATGCGAGGAGTTGACTCATTGGAAAAGACCCTGTTGCTGGGAGGGATTGGGGGCAGGAGGAGAAGGGGACGACAGAGGATGAGATGGCTGAGATGGCTGGATGGCATCACCGACTCGATGGACATGAGTTTGAGTAAACTCCAGGAGTTGGAGATGAACAGGGAGGCCTGGCGTGCTGTGATTCATGGGGTCGCAAAGTGTCGGACACAACTGAGCGACTGCACTGAACTGAATTGAAGGTGTTATAAGGGCTTTCCAAGTGGCACTAGTGGTAAAGAACTCGCCTGTCAATTCAGGAGACACAAGAAACACAGGTTCAATCCCTGGATTGGGAAGAACCCCTGGAGCAGGGCATGGCAACCCACTCCAGTATTCTTGCCTGGAGAATCCCCTGGATTCTGGCAGGCAACAGTTCACAGCATTGCAAACAGTTGGACATGACTGAAGTGACTGAGCATGCATGCACAAGGTGTTATATGGTCAGAGATACAGGAAATGGGCAAGTAAGCCATGAAGCTAATGGAGGAAAACAATTTCAGGAACATGGGAAAGTATTTGCAAATGTTAGAAGGCAGGATTCACTTTGCTGTGATCAAGGCCTAGTAAGAAAACCAGTGTTAGTAGAGAATTAAGTTAGTGGAAAGACAGTAGAAGAAAAACTCCAGGAGATGGCGGAGATGCCAGAGATGAGATGATAGAGCCTTGACAGCCATGAAAAGGATGAATCTTTCTGACATACACACAAAAAATGCATATGGTGACAAGAATTCATCTCATTTTACCAGATCAGATCTTTGCTGATTATTTAAAATCCATCCTCTCTTAAAGTGTCAGGTTCTCGTACTCATGAAGGCTTCCCAGTTGATGCTAACAGTAAAGAACACATCTGCCACTACAGGAGACATGAGAGATGAGGGTTTGATCCCTGAGTCAGGAAGATCCCGTGGAGGAGAGCATGGCAACCCACTCCAGTATTCTTGCCTGGAGAATCCCATGAACAGAGCAGCCTGGCAGGCTACAGTCCACGGGTTCGCAAAGTGACTGAGCACTTCTCATACTTGTGAACTCGGATAAATATGTTAGAGAACAGGCCTAGACTTAAAAGGGAAGATGGTTGGCTATCAGAAAAAAAGTGTATCCTGGGTCTCCAGGCTACTTTATGAAAATATTACATCTTAGATAATACCTGACTGATTGTTGTTTGTTATTTAGTCACTCAGTCATTTCTGATTCTTTGTGACACCGTGGACTGTAGTCCACCAGGCTTCTCTGTCCATGAAATTCTCCAGGCAAGAATACTTGAGTGGGTTGCAATTTAGATACTTAGGTAAAAGCATGTTGTCTCATTTTTTATTTCTTAATCTGAAGTAATCATTAAAACATACACAGTGACCTCATTTCCCTACAACCTTGGCTGAAGATTCTCATGTGTGTTTAAGGTATTGAGATATAAATTTTGCTATATTTCACTAAGATATAGTCAAAAGAAGACATAGTGAACACATTTATTCTATGTACAGTTTATGAAAAAGAAATTAATTAAATTCCACAAAGACAGATAATCTAGAGATAACGTTGACCCAGAAAGAAACAAGGCATAATGAATAGAGAAGCTATATGTCAGCCTTTCTGAAGCTTATGAAGCTGGCCTCCATTAAGAAAAAAGCAAACTACATAGAAAGAAGTTCATGAAAATTGTTTCATTTTATATTATTGTCATTTTGCTAAAATGTATCCTTATCTGGAAATAATACTATTTCCTTCTGAAAGAATCAAATTGAAGTCTTGGGTTTCTAATTCTCAGAGTGTGATATTATCAAAATTTAGGTGTCCAAAAACACAGAAGGGGATGGAATGTACAAGCCTTAAAACATGAAAAAGAAAAGTTGAGCTCTAGAAAAAATGTCACCCAACCTAATTCTACTATCCCCATTACTGTGTTTAAAAGAAATAACTGTTTTCACAAGCCACCAAAATAGGGGATTAGAATGCACTGCTTTGAATTATGCTTTGTGATGATAATATTTGTGGTCTTGTTTATTGTTATGTTCAGAGAGCTCCATAGCATAAGCTTTTTTGGTTTTTTTAGTGGTTTTCCGCTTTACAAGGCAACTCTCAGGCACTCTCAGAGATACTATTAGAGAGGATATTCAAGGTATCATTTTATAATACTTCCATTCTCTCCCTTGAGGGTATATCTTTCTCCATTTTGGACTATCAGTTATCTATTTCTAGCATTAAAGCATGCTTTGTGTGTGTGTGTGTTCAGTCATGTCCAACTTTTTGTGACCATGTGGACTGTGGCTCACCAGACTCTTCTGTCCATGAAATTTCCCAGGCAAGAATACTGGAGTGAGCTGCACATGCTTATGTGGTGATATACGTTCAGTTTAGTTCAGCTCAGTCGCTCAGTCGTGTCTGACTCTTTGTGACCCCATGGACTGCAGCACGCCAGGTCTCCCTGTTAATCACCAACTCCTGGAGTTTACTCACTCATGTCCATTGAGTCGGTGATGCCATCCAACCATCTCATCCTCTGTCATCCCCTTCTCCTCCTGCCCTCAATCTTTCCTAGCATCAGGGTCTTTTCAAATAAGTCAGTTCTTCCCATCAGGTGGCCCAAGTATTAGAGTTTCAGCTTCAGCATCAGTCCTTCCAATGAACATTCAGGACTGATTTCCTTTAGGATGGACTGGTTGGATCTCCTTGCAGTCCAAGGGACTCTCAAGAGTCTTCTCCAACACCACAGTTCAAAAGCATCAATTCTTTGGCATTCAGCTTTCTTTATAGTCCAACTCTCACATCCATACATGACTACTGAAAAAACCATAGCCTTGACTAGACGGACCTTTGCTGGCAAAGTAATGTCTCTACTTTTTAATATGCTGTCGAGGCTGGTCATAACTTTTCTTCTGATATATGTACTTACTTCTAATGTATTTATTCCTGGGTGAAAGTGAAAGTCACTCAGTCGTGTTCGACTCTTTCCGACCCCATGGACTGTATAGTCCATGGAATTCTCCAGACCAAAATACTGTAGTGGGTAGCCTTTCCCTTCTCCAGGGGATCTTCCCAACCCAGGGATCGAACCCAGGTCTCCCACTTTGCAGGTGGATTCTTTACCAGCTGAGCCACAAGGGAAGCCACAAAAATGACAATTCGGCACTCCACATTTATCTCTATTTATCTCATTCAGTTCTCCATATTCTCTTTACATCTAACATTATATTTAAGATATCTTCTGCATCTGTGTATCCCAATGTCAAATGTAATTCCCAATACACACTGACAGTAGAGTAATACATTTTATGGAATCATTTTTATTGCATTGTGGTCGAATGCAAAGTTTCATTATTCACAGACTGGAAATAAAATATGGCATCCTTCTCTCCAATAAAACACTATAAGTTCCTTCCAGTTTCAGTAACTTCTCATTATAAATACTAACCAAATCTTAATAGCTGAAAAGAAGTGAAAGGGATTAGAAGGACAGTAAAGAGAACATTGCTAGTAGAAGCATAATGAATACTTTTATCCTATTGAAGATAAAGAAAAAAAAAACTATAGCAATTTATGCCTTTCAGAATTTGCCCATAAACACTAAGAATATTAACCTCCACCAAATAGACAGTTGACTGCATTCTCCATGTAACACTTTCCTGTATTGTGACTGTCATGAGACTTCCTAGTTCTTCAAGATGCTAGAACCAAACTTCCACCATGATGATACTTCCCTGTTCTTATAGAGCCTAGTTTCTCTTTTAATGTGTATGGCTCCTCTTTTTCTTTCTATAATATTTTGCTTCTCAAAGGTGTTTGTCCAAAGCTATTTTTTCTTTCCTACTCTCCTTTTGTATCCTTTATACAAAGATCATTTTTGAGGATCACTGCTATATCTCTTGGAGAAGGAAATGGCTACCCACTCCAGTATTCTTCCCCAGGAAATCCCATGAACAGAGGAGCCTGGCTGGCTACGGTCCACAGGGTCACAAAGTCAGACACAATTGAAGTGACTTAGCGCTTACTATGTCTCTGTTTCCATGGGTAATTTTTCTCAATTCATTGAATACACTTTTCCAAAAACTTCCAACTGGTTATTCCACTAGATATTCTACAGATTTAAGGAAAATGTATTAAAATCCAATTGTTTTCTTTCAGTTTTATTGAGATATAATTGACAAACACAACTGGGAAAGTTTAAAATGTACAGCATAATATTTTGACTCATATACATTATGAAATGATTATCACAATGAGTTTATTGAGTATCTATCATCCCATATAGGTAAAAATTAAAGAAATTTTAAAAAATTCCCTGTGATGAGAACTCTTAGGAGTTACTCTCTTAACAACTTTCATATATAACATACACCAGTGTTGAATTATAATTGATCTACCTTACGTTAGCAACTGTGACACAACACAGTAATTTGATATTTCTATATATTTCAAGATGGTCACCACGGTATGTCTTATTATAGTCTGTCACCATACAAAGATATTATAGTTATATAATTAACTATAAAGTATGGGAACTATATTCCCCACACTGTATATTTCATGTAAATGGCTCATTTATTTCACAACAAGAAGTTTGTATCTCTAAATCACTTTCACCTATTTCTTTCCTTTTCCCACACCCATCCCCTATGGCAACCACCTGTTTTATTCCTCTTTATCTGTAACTCTATTTCTGTTTTGTTAAGTTTGTCCATTTGTTTTGTTTTTTTTAGTTTGTTGTAAGTGAAAGCATGCAATATTTGTCTTTGTCTGGCTTATTTCACTTAGAATAATACCTTCCATATTGTTGTAAATGGCAAGATTTCATTTTCTTTTATGTATGAGTAATATTGCATTGTATATATGTGTGTACACACACACACACACACACACACACATTCCATCTTAATCCATGCGTTTATTGATGGGCACTAAGGTTGTTTCCATACCTTGGCTGTTTAAAATGACACTGCAGTAAGCACAGGGATGCATATACCTATCTACTTAGTGTTCTTTTCTTCATGTAAATCCTGAGCCTAGGTCATGTGGTAGTTTTGCGTTTAATTTGGGGGTTGGGGAGCGGGCAGTGGATTGCTGTACTGTTTTCCATAGTGGTTAAATCAATTGATAGTCTCACCAGAGTGCACAAGAGTTTTCTTTTCTCCACATCCTTTCCAACACTTATTTGTTGTCTTTTTTGACAATTGTTTTTCTGACAGGTTTGAGATATTATCTCATTGTGGTTTTGGCTTGCATTTCTCTGATGATTAGTGATACTGAACATCTTTTCTGTGTCCCTGTTATCATCTGTATGTCTTCTTTGAAAACATTCAAAGAACCTTTTCAGATCTTCTTCCCTTTTTAAATCAGGTTGTTTGGTTTATTACTGGTAAGTTGTATCAGTTCTTTGTACAATTTGGGTATTAAGCCTTTGCCAGATACATTGTTTGCAAATATCTTCTCCCATTTAGTAGATGGCCTTTCAATTTCATTGATAGTTTCCTTTGTAGGGCAAAAGCTTTTCAGTTTAATTAGGTCCCATATGTTTGTTTTTACCTTTTGTTTCCCTTGCCTGAGAAGATATATCTTAAAAAAATAATAATAATAAAAGTAATGTCAAAGAGCTTACTGTCTATATTTTCTAAAAGTTTTATGATTTCAGATCTTATATTTAAACCTTTAATCCATTTTGAATTTATTATTGTGCATGATGTGAGGGAATGTCCAGTTTGGTCCTTTTGCATGCAGCTGTCCAGTTTATTAAAGAAGTTATCTTTAGCCCATTTTATATTCTTGCCTCCTTTGCCAGTTTGTAGATTGTTCCTGTAAGTGTGGGTTGGTTTCTGGGATGTCTCTTCTGTTCCATTGATCTGTGTGTCTGTTTGTGCCAGTACTATATTGTTTGATGACTGTAGCTTTGAGGTTTAGTTTGAATTGGGGAGCATGATACATCCAGCTTTGTTTTTCTTTCTTAAGATTGTTTCTCTCAGCCAATCACCCTGGAATCTTGTCCCACCTACCACAAGGCTGTTACCACTCTTGGGATACTCTGGATTCTATATAACTGTGTCAGGAACCAGTGCTACCCACCAGTGGGCCAAAACACAAGCTACAGTGCCCCTAGGATTCTGCAACTAGAAAATGTGGGATTTGATTCCATCTACCATTGAGCAAGCACTAGCTTGGGACTCCATGGATCCCAGATTTACCCACCAGCAGTCATGGACATCAGCCAATACCAGTTCTGAGACACCTTGGATCCCTCAGCCATCCAACCCTGGATCCTGCCTTATCACCAGTGGGCTGATACTTAACTTTGGGACACCCCAGACCCAACAGCCAGCCATGTCAGGAACTGGCCCCACCTACCAGATCCAGGACTCCAATCCTTTAACCACCCACCCTGAACCTGGCCCATTAGCACCTGGCTACCTCCACACAAGGTCCTCCACACAAGGCAGGGCCTGGCAAACATCTGGACAGGGCCAGCTGCAGAAGTCAGTCTCCTACAACAGAAGGATCCACACATCACATAGAGGGGACACCCATAGAGCATATAGCTCTGGTGACCGAAGGAGAGTGTGTTGCTGGGATGTATAGAATAACATTTATAAAGGGCCACCTTTCAAAAGTTGAGATTGTAACAAACCTACCAAACACAAAGAAATAAAAAAAAAAACTTGGATTTTCTATTGACCAAATATTTCCTTCATATTAGTGTCTCAGGACTTCAGAATGGTCTTAGGACTTCTCTAACAGGATGCCATAAATTGAAAGGACTCTTTTTTTTAAATTAAAATGGTGATGTTGGACTTGCCTGGTGGTGTAGTGGATAAGAATCTGCCTGCCAATGTAGGAGACATGGGTTCAATCCCTGGTCCAGGAAGATTCCCTTTGCCATGGAGCCCAACTACTGAACCCAAGTCCTGCAACTGCTGAAGCCCATGAGCCTAGAACCTGTGTTCCCACAATAAGAGAAGCCACAGAGATGAGAAGCCTTTGTACTACAACAAAGAGTATCCTCTGCTCACCACAACTAGAGAAAAAAGCCTTCATGCAGACAGGAAGATCCCGTGCAGACGAAAATAGAAACAACTAAATTAATTAATTATAAAACAAACAAACAAAAACAGTGATGTCCTCTCCAGCTCTAGTCTTCTGCACTCCACTATTTTTCAATTGTGAAGTGAAATACCTTCAGAATCTCTTAGTGCTTAGAATGTCATCTAGCATGATAAGATGCTGCTTGTTAAATGCTGGATTTCATATCTGGGGAGGAAACATGAAATCACTGTATGCAGGAGGTCTCTCTACGTTCTTTATAGAATAGAGTTTATATCCTCTATTTAAAGAATACAGGTTAAAATGAACAAAAAATTAAACACATTTTACCCTCAAAATAAAGTCTTACCCAAATAAATACTTAAAGAGATAGTTTAAACCATGAAATTTAAGGCACTGATTATTTTTTACTTTATAAAAGATTCAGCCAGGTATAATTGTGTAACTTAAACTAAAAATAAACATCATTCTATTAAATGATTATGTCAACTGTTAGCTATGAACATTTATTTTACCTGATATAAGTATCTGGAGCAAGTAGTAAGTGAATGAAATTGATCACTCAAGGCCATCACATTGCTTATTAGCTATTCAGCGGTTTCCTTTACTAATGCCTCAATAAATCCCAGAAATTGAAGAAAATTCCAGACTATTTAGCACTAAATGTTCTCAGATACTATGATTTATTTTCACTGAATATAAATGGTGAATAATCAAATGTATCCACATAACAATTGCTCTGTGAGTATAAGTAGAAACCCATTTTAGTATACTTTTGGGAACATTTATCTTATAAAGTAAGCATATATGGAAGGAAAGATAGACAAGTAAGATTAGATGGGTGTATGTGTAATTCACTGTATTTTCTAGAATAACTTGGGTACCAGTCTGTCCCTGGAAACTTTTATTAGCCAACAACAACAATTTAAAAGCCCAATATTGTAATGACTATAGAAATTCCTGATGAATCAAAATATAATTAGATTTCTTGCATCCTGTTTACCAGGGTGTCTATTGGACATTCTCTGTGTTTTTGCTTCTAACATTATACCAGGGGAACATTACCAAGAAACTACTGGAGCCATTGTGCCTACATTCTCAGCAGTTCCTTGAAGTTTACATCATGCCAAGGCAATCGTTAGTCAATAACTGACTGCTGCAGGGTCATGAAAACCCCCCTCCTTGTTTCTAACCATGGCCAACACTGAGGCACAGTGTATACCCTGGAGCTATTCTAAGAGATCAGAATGCGGCTTTAATTGAAATCAAACCTTTACTGGGCTTCTTCCCATTTTTTCTCTTGGTTCCCTTATACTCATAAAAATTTTTGCTTGGAACATTTACTTAATAAACCCCACGCATACTAATCTTCATCTTGGGACTTGCTTCTAACATGTATCTTTCATGTGCATTTGTTTTAGGCAGAGGTAACTGGGAATGCAAGAGAAGGGAGAGGATCATAGAATGGCATGACAGCTATTTCTATCTACTCTCTTAATTTGGAACCCCAAAAGATTTCAGCTTCTAGAAGACACCGCTTGCTCTATAGGCCCCTTTTAGAGATTCTGAATAATGTCCACAATGAATTGACAAACTATGGGAACATGTTAGGGAAAAGGGAATTATCCAAATTTTTATGGCAAGCTCAGTAATATTTGGAATACCTCAAGAATTGTTGGCTTTAAAACAAGAGGCGTAAATAAGCTCATTAGCATTTATAATACAGGGTTTTGGCAATAGAAACAATGGTAGGCATTATGAGAGCAGTTAACATGTTCAGACTGGTTCATGATCATATGAGACAACACACACAGTCATCCCTCTAAAGCACAGTCAGAGCTTATGGATCACCAGAGAGAATAACATTCTTATACCATTGTAAAGGTGTCCTCACTTGATTAGGATCACTCAGGTTACACATAAGACCTAGATATTTCTTTTTTTTTTTTTTTTTTTGCACATAAAATACTGTTTTATTAACATTTAAAACCAATGTTATGATTAGTGAAATTATAATAGGCAGAGCTTTTAATGACTTGAAATATTACAATAGGCAGAGCTTTTAATGGAGCAACGTATTGAACACTGCAGATTAGACAAGTCCTGGAATTAGAAGTAAAACCCATCGTTGAACAGAAGGCGTTGGTTGCTGACAGAATCTCGACTTAAGACAAACCTAAGGGAGTCGGTAATTAAGTCGGTAAACACGAGCAGATATCGCAGATGCCAAGCATTAGATGGTTTTCCCACGCAGGGAAGACCTAGATATTTCAAAGAGACTTTATATTTCTTTTCAGTGTTGTTTGTCCTCAGTCGTGTTCTACTCTTTGTGACCCCATAGACTGGAGCTCACCAGGCTCTTCTGTTCATGGAATTTTCCAGGCAAGAATACAGGAGTGGGTTGTTGCCATGCCCTCCTCCAGGGGAACTTTCTGACCCAGGGGTTGAACCCGGGTCTCCTGCATTGCAGGCAGACTCTTTATCATCTGAGTTACCAGGGAAGCACAGTAATGCCAGTAATGCCAAGCATAATATTGGTGAAGAGATGATATTAAAAATACTGGTGTGGGGTGCCATTCCTTTTTCCAGGGGATCTTCCCAACCCAGGATTGAACCCAGGTTTCCTGCATTGCAGGTAGATTCTTTACCATCTGAGCCACCAGGGAAACACCAACATTAATAATACTAATAGCTAATACTACACCTAGTTTCTCAAAATACTTATTTATTGACTGTTATAGCAAATTTCCTGGGTATAATAAGTCTCATATATTTTGCCCATTATAGAGATGAGAGAATGAGATTGAACATGTTTAAATTGGCACAGCTATTATATGGTAGAATATATGCTGACTGTATACTTAATATGTGAGAATTTGGCTAGATGACTTTATAAACCCTTTAAAAATCTAAAATTTTATAATTTGGCAAAATGCATAATCCTCTCCCAGTTTGAGACACTTCATATTTCTGAAAAGGGAAAGTATTCAGGCAGGACATCCATATAGAAAACATTGCAACAGATCAGGTGATCTATTGAGAGATGACAATATCTAAATTGCTGAGCAGGAGTTGCAAAAGGAGAAGAGAATACTTAGAGGATTCAAAGTATATTTTAAAAACCTAAACTGCACAACAATTCATATATTCTTCTTAAATGATGCAATTTTTTTTAAGTATCAACTTTCATCCTTTCTGCATTAGCCCGTGTCATTTCTGTACTGTACTAAGAATTTGCTGGATCTACTTTAGAGAGTATTTTCTCTTTCTTCTCAATGAAATATTGTAACAAATGGGAAATATTTTTATTAACAAGATCATATTTTACTGATTTTAAATATTATATCTTTTTCACTGAGATTTTCACCCCAATCCTGAAAGAGCTGTCTTATACTTAGTATTCTATTCTACACCATTATTGAACCATTTCCATATTGATACATGTTATTGATCAAAAAATGTTTTAAGGAGATTTATTTTATGATTTGTGGAAATGATAGTATTGTGTGTGTCTGCGCTCAGTCACTCAGTCATGTCTGATTCTTTGTGACCCTATGGATTGTAGCCCACCAGGCTCCTCTCTTCAGGGATTTTCCAGGCAAGGATACTGGAGTAGGTTGCCATTTCCTTCCCCAGGAACTCTTCCCAACCCAAGAATAAAAGTATCATGCATTTCATGGATTGTTTACTGCTAAGTTACTGGGGAAGCCCAGAAATAATATTATAAAATAATAAAAGTATCATTAAAATAATATTTAAGGTCCCCAGTTCCCCCTTTCATGGCAAATGAAGGAATCATCTGCATATATCACAAATAATAGTCTCATTCAACTGTGTTGGGATCTTTGGGACAAAAAAGAGGCTTTTATATCTGCTCCTCCTCTCCAGGTGCTGATTCATCTGAAGTGAGATTGAATGAAAATAGTAGTCTACTGTTAATCTTATTTAATTTTTATATTTAAACATGTAAAGATAGTATTGATATGAGCTTTCATGATGCTTGCATCAGAACAAAGTCAGAGAAATTTAGCACTGATATTGAAAATTGTTCATTCTTTCCATTATTAAATTATTAATTGAAAGGTTTCCTTTGTTAATAGTTTAGTGTTTATACACAAAAGTTCTTGTTTCACAGTTGAGAAGCAAAAGCAATTGCTTTAAGAGCCACAGGTGCTAAACACTGGAGTTTGTCTTGTGATAATCTCCTAAAATTAAATTTATTCCTTCTAAGGAAAAGCTCAGAATTCAACTTTAAAGGTGAGTTGAATTCACTTCCCATAAAAATGGTACTATAAGTTTTTATTTACCCACTCCAGTGCACCGTTATACGATTTCCTATACTTTTTGTCTTTCCAATCTTGGTTTCTTTGAGTCCATTCCATTGTACATTCAGAGAAGGCAATGGCAACCCACTCCAGTACTCTTGCCTGGGAAATCCCATGGATGGAGGAGCCTGGTAGGCTACAGTCCGTGGAGTTGCGAAGAGTCGGACAGGACTGAGCGACTTCACTTTCACTTCTCACTTTCATGCACTGGAGAAGGAAATGGCAACCCACTCCAGTATTCTTGCCTGGAGAATCCCAGGGATGGGAGCCTGGTGGGCTGCCGTCTATGGGGTCGCACAGAGTCGGACATGACTGATGTGACTTAGCAGCAGCAGCAGCTTTGTACATTCTCAGTAACATCTTCACTCTTGCATCGGAGCATGTTTTCTCTATTACTAAATCTCCTTCAGGCTGTAAGAATGTAATTTTTTTTTTCTCTGAATAGTAGATTTTCTTCATTCTCAGGTTTTCCCTGGATCTTCTGTATTTCTTATTTGATATCAGTCTTGAGTTGAACACTACTGAGCGATTTTAACTTTCTCTACTTTTACCATTAGACTTTGCTCTATTTGTCCTTTTCTGCTTTTTATTTCTACTGCTCTTCCTTTGGGTTTGATATTCACAATTTCTTAATAAATGAGCTTATTGGATAAATCAGTCATCATTCTGTATAAAATCACATACTAAGCAGTCTTTATTCAGGCTATCTAATAAGCAAAGGTGACTATTCCTTGTCCAGTTTGTTGAGACCAGTGTCAGGGAAGTTTCTATGATATTTCTTTTCTCATGTGAATGATACAGGAATCAGGATGTTTAAAACTCTGTGAGCTTTCCAGTATACTTTGTTTATTGAAAAACTAGCACAAACAGAATCTATTGACTTAATGTGTCTTGGTTCAGTTCAGTTTAGTCACTCAGTCGTGTCCGACTCCTTGTGACCCCGTGGACTGCAGCATGCCAGGCTTCCCTATCCATCACCTACTCCCAGAGTTTGCTCAAACTCATGTCCACCGAGTCAGTGATGCCATTCAACCATCATATCCTCTACTGTCCCCTTCTCCTCATGCCTTCAATCTTTCCCAGCATCAGAGTCTTTTCTAAGGAGTCAGTTCTTCACATCAGGAAGCCAAAGTGTTGAAGTTTTAGCTTCAGCATCAGTCCTTCCAATGAACATTCAGGACTTATTTCCTTTAGGATTGACTGGTTTGATCTCCTTGCAGTCCAAGGGACTCTTAAGAGTCTTATCCAACACTACAGTTCAAAAGCATCAATTCTTCAGTGCTCAGCTCACTTGACAGTCTAACTCTTATATCCATACATGACTACTGGACAAAGAATAGCTTTGACTAGACAGACCTTTGTCATCAAAGTGATGTCTCTGCTTTTTAATATGCTGTCTAGGTTGGTCATAGCTTTTTCTTCCAAGGAACAAGTATCTTTTAATTTCATGGCTGCAGTGACCATCCACAGTGATTTTGGAGCCCCCCCAAAAATAAAGTCTGTCACTTTTTCATTATTTCCCCATCTATTTGCCATGAAGTGATGGGACCAGATGCTATAATCTTAGTTTTTTGAATATTGAGTTTTAAGCCTGTTATCCTTATCCACCAGAGGGCAGACAGAAAGAAATCCACAATCACAGAAAACTAATCAAACTGATCATGTGGACCATAGCCTTGTCTAACTAATGAAACAATGAGCCATGCTGTGTAGGGCCACCCAAAATGGATGGGTCATGGTGGAGAGTTCTGACAAAACATGATCCACTGGAAGAGGAAATGGCAAACCTCTTCAGTATTCTTACCTTGAGAACCCCATGAACAGTATAAAAAGGAAAAAAAAAGATATATATCTTGGTAGACATCCCTAAAAAGTTGAGGTCCAAGTCAAGTCCTAAAGGATAAATAGAAGTAAAGAAAAACAGCAGGGAAGCCATGGTGGGAAGGATATTTCAGAAAAGAATTAATCGCTATGAGTGTTTATTCTCTTGTATGGTAAATGCATCTGTCTCCTATATTGAAGTTAAGTGAAAGTCACTCAGTTGTGTCTGACTCTTTGAGACCCCATGGACTGTATAGTCCATGGAATTGTCCAGTCCAGAATACTGGAATGGGCAGCCTTTCCCTTCTTCAGGGGATCTTCCCAACTCAGAGATCCAACCCAGGTCTCCTGCATTGCAGGTGGATTCTTTACCAGCTGAGCCACAAGGGAAGCCCAAGAATACTGGCGTGGGTAGCCTGTCTCTTCTCCAGCAGATCTTCCTGACTAAGGAATCAAACCGGAGTCTCCTGCATTGCAGGTGGATTCCTAACCAACTGAGATGTCAGGCAAGCCCTTAATCTAGATCAGTATATAATCTTAGAGATACCTATGTTAAGCAAACAGTGACTTGGTGTTCTTGAGCAATAATCAATATCAGGCTGCAAAGTAGAAAGGGCTTTATTTGGGGTTTTAAGAATTGCAATTCAGGAGACACAAATTCAGGTAAAACCAAAAATATGTTCTGGGGAAGAGAGAGTTAGAGGCAAAACTCCAAAGATTACTTAAGAATTATGATTGACCCTAGTACAAGAAAGAAATATTTGTTTTAAAGAGAGACTGTGCTGTGCTCAGTCACTCAGTCACATCCCATTCTTTGCAACCCCAGTGGACTGTGGCCCATCAGGCTTCTCTGTCTGGGGCATTTCTCAGGTGAGAATACTGCAGTGGGTTGCCATTTCCTTATCCAGGGAATCTTCCAAACCAGGGATCAAACCCACGTCTCTGGCATTGCAGGCATATTCTTTACAGCTTAGCCACCAGAGAAGTCCATAGGTACTAAATGCCCGTTAGCAAAAATATAGGTAAACTAGCATGCTAAAATCAATCCCAAGATTTATAGCAGAATAGTCTAAAATGTTTATGTACTATTAATACAATAATGATTTTTAAAATTTTTGTATATTCTTTGCCATTGTTCTTTCCCGAGACATAATCCTCTAGGACAAACAAAACTTTGAGTTGATCATGCATCACAAATATTGTCTTTTTATGGATAGATATAACTATATTCCCCATGGCTTCCCTTGTGGCTCAGATGGTAAAGAGTCTGCCTGCAATGCAGAAGACCTGGGTTCAATCCCTGGGTCGGGAAGATCCTCTGGAGGAGGGAATGGCAATCCACTCCAGTTTTCATGCCTGGAAAATCCCATGGACAGAGAAGCCTGGTGGGTAACTGTCCATGGGATCCCATAGAGTTGAACACAACTGAGTGGCTAACACAAACTATATTTCCAAGTCATTACTTGAGAATAAACACAACATTTCAAATAAGATGGCCTGTTTATATAATCAAAAGTTGAGAAAAAAAAGAAGTAAGAGCAGTGAATCACTGAAGTAATAATTAGTAAAAAATTATTGTGCACACACTAAAAAGAGTTTATAAACTGGGAGCACTCAAACCAAGACACATGGAATGTGGTGAACAGTTTATATATTGTATAGGCTGTGACTTTTCTTCAAATTGGTTTGAATTTTAGAATTTTCTTAAAGGGAATTGAGTAGTAGTTACCTTGTATCAGTTTGGGGGAACAGTTTAAGTTTCACTTTTCACTGTCAGAGACATAAGCAAGAGAAGTGACCCAAATCAAGGTAGCCTCACTTGTCTTGCAAAAGCTTTTTGGCTAAACTGATTTTTTCTGCTCAGAGAATTTTTAAGTCTGGTCTCCACTTGTGTTTGACTTTAACAGTACTAATTATTTTTAATGTAATGTTGTCTTGCAGCTTTGTTTCATGCTGTCTTAAATAACTAACTAGCCTATGAATTTCAGCAAGAACTGATTTAAATTCTGTGAACTTCCAATTCCTTGAGGTTTGTTGAACTGAATTATATAAAATGCATTAAGACTTGGCTATCTCATAGTTCTAGGAACTTTTTGAAGAGTAATTATGAAGACTGTATAATGTGACAGATACTGAGTGAGTTTTAATGAAGGAAATATTTACCAAGTGTCTTGTGAGCGGATTAAATTTATAAGGTCTAACAAATCTGGTTTCTACAATTTAGCTCAGATGGTAAAGACTATTCCTTCAATGTATGAGACCAGAGTTTGATCCCTGGGTTGGGAAGATCCCCTGGAGAAGGGAATGGCAACCCACTCCAGTATTCCTGCCTGGAGAACTCCACGGACAAAGGAGCCTTGAAGGCTACAGTCTCTGGGGTCGCAAAGAGTTGGATGCAATAGAGCGACTGACACACACTTGTGAAAAGTGAGTCACTCAGTCCTGTCTGACTCTTTGGGACCCCATGGACTGTAGCCTGCCAGCTTCCTCTGTCCATAGAATTTTCCAGGCCAGAATATTGGAGTGGGAGCCATTCCCTTCTCCAGGTGATCTTCCCAATCCAGGGATCTAACCCAGGTCTCTCTCATTGCAGGTGTATTCTTACCATCTGAGCCATCAGGGAAGAAGACTTTTGTGAACTAATTAAATTTATAAGGTAGTATGAATCTGGTTTCTACAATTTTAGATGAAAAAATATGTATATATAGAGAAATGATCAACAAAAAGAGAAATAATCAGAAATAAAAGTAAGCTCGATAAATAAATGTTGCAGGAGATTAAGGATAAAATGTTCCAATATAGACAGAGCAGTAAACAAGTACTAAGAGGCAGTCCACTATGCTGTGTCAAAATTTTATTATCTGAACAACCACAGTGAGCCAACTGAACTGACCTATTTTACAAAACAGGAACAAATTAAATATCTCTGTACTTTATCAAATATCCCAGATATTTGGTCACCAAAATATCTGGATGCATAGCTGATGATTTGTTTCCTATTCCTACTATAATAAGTAAATAAATTAATATACATGCCCTCAATATTAAACAGGGTCAGTGTATTTTTGTCACATCTTCAGTTCTTTCAGTTACATATTTTAGTTCTGATAAAGAAAAAGATGAAGGAAAGAGATGACAGCTCTTTGTGGAATAAGAGGATTTTCCTATCATTCTAATTATAGAACTGGTGAAACTGAATTACTTTCTAGGTTCTTCCAGTAAATCTGGTAGGAATATTAAGCTTAAATTAGCCTTTTCCTTGAAACTCTCTTATGCCCTTTCTGGAATAGGAAAGAGTAAAGAATTTCAACTGTCTGATGACAAATACATTGAAAAAGGCCATGGCTTTAGATCTAAGAATAGGAGGAAGTCATAAGGTCTCCAGGCACTTGACTGAAGGTTAATTAATCAGTATTTGTATTCATTTTCACAGCTATATTTTTATTTGCTACCAATTGGCTTAGCAGATGGTAAGGACTAGAAATCTGGTACATCTTGAAAAAAATCAGATCTCATCAAGTCAATTAGTTTTAGAAACTACATTAGAAATTCTTTGCTTACTTAAGGAGAAACAGTTTACTAATAATGTTTGTTCTGGGAATAAAATTTGTGCCAAAAACATTTTTTCTCTAGTTAATTCCTGCTTGCTTCTCTGCTCACACATGCCTCTGCACATACCCCTCCACACACACACACACACACACACACACACACACACACATGGTGGTGGAAATAAATGAAAACAGGGATGGTATGGTAGTGGTGGTTTAGTCGCTAAGTCATGTCCAACTCTTTTGCAGCCCTATGGACTGTAGTCGGCCAGGCTCCTCTGTCCATGGAATTTTCCAGGCAAGAATACTGGAGTGGATTACCATTTTCTTCTCCAGGGGATCTTCCCAACCCAAGAATCAAACCTGTGTCTCCTGCTTCGCAGGCAGATTCTTTACCATTGAGCTACCTGGGAAGCCCTGAAGACAGGATATTTCCACCTAAATGAAATTTTGACAAGTTAGCCTTGTCTTAGGCTAGGAGAAGTCACCAGAAGCTGATTTGGCCCACTTTGGCTCACTCCAATGACTGTAAACAAGTTTTTTCTTCTTTTAAAGGAACATACACACATACACATGGAAGAAAAAGAAAAGTGAAATCCCAAAGGAGTGGAAAAGTATAAGTGGAATAACAGGGTATATTCTCCAAAGGAACCAAACAGTCAGTCTACTGCCAGCAAACCCAAGATGATTAATACTAACACCACAAAAGGTAGACTTTTTTAAAACAAGAGAAAAAAAAAATGATCTGAAAAAAATTTAAATGTTAAAAAATTCACTCTTTTCAAAATTATTTGATAACCAATTAACTAGAAAGATTTAGACAAGAGTTGAATTCTTTAATGCCCCTACTGGTAGCAGGTCAGAGATAGAGCCATAGCATTACTAGAATCCTTTCCTAAGGATGCCTATTTACTAATGCACAAAGATACAGAAATACTAAAGACCAAGAAGGCAATGCCAAAAATATAAATATATACAGTAGAATTAGAGACCAATTCTTTATGTTAAATAATTTTTATTGTTGGTTTTAGATAGTATTAATTTATATATTTATTTATAATGTACATGCTTTAAAAATAGTAGTATTTTTTTTAAAACTACTACATTAGGTGGGACTCTAGGGGAAAAATATAGTGAACAAAAATATACTAAAATCCTGGCTTTATAGGGTTTACTTTATATTGAGATAAATGATATTAAACATTAAACTCAAAATGTAGTGTAGTATAAGGTGATGCCCACTTGAAAAAAAATGGAGCAGTGATGAGGGATAAGGAATGTTAGGAAAGGTAGTTGTAACTTTATTTGGGTTGGTCAACCTGAGCCAGGATCCAAAGGTTAAGGAGAGAACTATATGGGGAAGAAGAAAGAGTAGTTGAGAGGACTAAAGTAGTCTGTGCCTACCTTTGCTTGAGGTTTAACAGAGAGATATTACTGTACAGTGAGCAAATTGAGTAAAAAGCATAAAGAAGGCAAGGTGATGCAATGGTATGTAGGTGATAGCAAGTGAAATGGGAGAAATTTTGAAAGTTTTTAGCAGGGTACTCCAGGTCTTTTCCTATGAGAATAGATTGACAGGGACAAAAGCTGAGGCATGAAGAGTACTGGAAAAGTCTAGACTTTAGGTATAAATTAGGAAATTATAGGAAACATGGGTATTAATGACACCTAACAATATTTGATTATGAAGTAATAGTTTTACCTGATCTTCCAGGCAATAGTTTTTTTTTTTTTTTAAGACATCATCAACAATGAGACACACAGTTCAATAGCCCTTAGACTCTTGAAAATAAGTTTGAAGACCTCTAATTGTCTGTGAAGAAATGTAAAGAATATAATCTGTTCCCTGAATTTAATTTTGCAATGATGTATTTTCTGTTATCTTTAAAATAAAGACTTGAAAAAGCCTAGTAAGTCAATCCATATCAAGCATGATGATCACCTGGGAGCTTGTTAGAAATCTGGAATCTGGTACAGCATCCAACATCTACTGATTTTCATTAATGTTAAAGTTTGAGCAACACTATTCTCTGTGGATTTCCTTGGTGGCTCAGTGATAAAGAATCTTCCTGACAATATGGGAGAGGCAGATTCAATCACTGGGTCAGGAAGATCCCCTGGAGAAGGAAATGGCAACCAAACTCAAGCATTCTGGCCTGGGAAATCCCATGAACAGAGGAGCATGGCAGACTACAGTTCATAGGGTTATAAAAGAGTTGGAAATGACTTAGTGACTAAACAACAACTCTATCTATAAAATTAAATTTATAAATTAAAAGATAAAGACCAATCATGACAAGAGAACATAGGCTCCCTGGATCCTTTACATTCATTTCTGTCTTTGATTGTTTCTGATGATTTTTATTTCCTTAACAAGATAATAACCACCTTGACACAAGTTTATCATAATCATAAAATCAATAGAGATAGGGACTTTGCTTTGCTTATTGCTGTGTCCACAGCACCCAGAATAGTTTCTTAGCCTAAGTAGGTGCCAAGCTTTGAATTAAGTAGTATTTTTGCATATACCTTAGGCTTCCTGAAAGTTCAAAACAACCAGACACAAGAATGCACATGCAAATGTGAAAATGAAATTAATTGAATAGACATTGGCCAACAATATTTATTTTGCTTCCTCCAGAAACAGACACTCACTTTCTCAAGCTCTTTTTATGTGACATTTGCTTACAATAAGCCAAAGCTAGACATGTGGTCAAACTCAAAAATAAGATACAAGGTCATAGATACTATCTCCTGATTATGGAATCTGAAATATAATTAAATAAATGATGTAGTGAAAGGATGAGACAAAAATTTTAGGCTATTAGGTCAATTTGATTTATCACTATTATGTGCTAGATCTTTACTTACTTTGTACAGAATTGATTCACAGTCATCACAATCTGAAGTATTTTCCACCAACCCTTCCAAACTTTGCTCAAATATCTGCTTTATTAAAATTCTTCTGATCATCCTAGAAAAAATTAATTTTTCTCTGTTTTCTATGTCTCCATGTTACTTTCTTTATATCTGTAATTTAGCATTCCATCTTATACATCATTTTAGTTAGTTCGGGACTCTCTTGGCCCTCTATCCCAGCCAACCAATACTGTGAAATCCAACAAGTTGCCAAAATATAAAATTTCTAATTGATAGAGCTTTTCAGAAGGGAGATTCTCTAAATTGTTATAGAAAGGAATGGAGAGGGATAAAATATGCTTATAATTTCTATCCTTCCTCTTTGATTTTAGAAGGCCTTATGCAAATCCTGTTTTCCCAAATTTACTTTGGAAGCAGCATCTCAAATCAAGAGTTACAAACCCATGGTGTTCCCACAGACTCCAAGCAGTTTCTAATTTTGTCACATCTTAATTTCCCGAGATGCTACTATGTGACACAGTTTGTATGCTACCTCCTCCTCCTCTATCAGTTTCCCTGCTTTCCCAAGCATACTTCTCATTGGGATGAACAAAAATTCATTTTCTTATAATTAAATGCATTTGAAATGAAGTTCACCAAGCATGAAAATTTCTTCAATCTTCTGTCAACAAAAGCCCAATAATAAAATCTGTAAGAAGAAGTTCTTAACTGTAAACACACAGGTCAAGTGAGTGAGCTTTAAAATTATTTTTAAAAGCACTAAAGTTTGAGGCAAAATTTTGTATACTATTAAAACATAGGGAAGTATTTGTTGAAGTGAAGTTATATGAAAATTCTGATTCATGAAAATAAGCCATCATTAATGGCAATAGATATGCATTGACTATTGACATTATTGGCATATCTATTGGCAATAGATATGCATTGACATTAATGGCAATAGATATGCATAGAGATACGAAACACCTTACCTGCCTCCTGAGGAATCTGTATGCAGATCAAGAAGCAACAGTTAGAACCAGACATGGAACAATGGACTGATTCCAAATTGGGAAAGGGATATGTCAAGGCTGTATATTGTCACCCTACTTATTTAACATATGAAAAGTATATCATGTGAAATGCTGGGTTGAATGAAGCACAAACTGGAATTAAGATTGTCAGGAGAAGTATCAATAACTTCAGATATGCAGATGACACTACCCTTATGGCAGAAAGTGAAGAGGAACTGAAGAACCTCTTGATAAAACTGAAAGAGGAGAGTGAAAAAACTGGTTTAAAACTCAAGATTAAAATAACTAAAATCATGGCCTCCAGTTTCATCATTTCATGGCAAATAGTGTGGAAACAATGGAATCAGCACATTTATTTTGGGGGGCTCCAAAATCACTGCAGATGGTGACTGCAGCCCTGAAACTAAAAGATGCTTGCTCCTTGGAAGAAAAGCTATGACCAACCTTAGACACTGTATTAAAAAGTAGAGACATTACTTTGCTGACAAAGGTCCATCTAGTCAAAGCTATGGTTTTTCCAGTAGTCATATATGGATATGAGAGTTGGACTTTAAAGAAAGCTGAGCACCGAAGAATTGAGGCTTTTGAGCTGTGGTCTTGGAGAAGACTCTTGAGCATCCCTGGACTGCAAAGAGATCAAACCAGCCAATTCTAAAGGAAATCAGTCCTGAATATTCATTGGAAGGACTGATGCTGAAGCTGCAACTCCACTTTGGCCACCTGATGTGAAAAACTGACTCTTTGTAAAAGACCCTGATGCTGGGAAAGATTGAAGTCAGGAGGAGAAGGGGGCGACAGAGGATGGAGTGGTTGGATGGCATTACCGACTCAATGGACATGAATTTGAACATGCCCTGGGAGTTGGTGATGGACAGGGAAGCCTGGTGTGCTGCAGTCCATGTGTTCACAAGGAGTCGGACATGACTGAGCAACCAAACTGAACTGAGCCTGGTTCTGCAGTAGAGAATAGAAAACTGAGTATGAACAGGCATTCAGTTAGCTACATCTACTACAGACAGTGATGACAGGTGTTATCTGTTATCACAAAGGCAACCATAAACATCTATCTTAATATCTGTTAACTTATCCCTCCACATCTAAAACTTGCTCAAGTCACTTATGTGATTATATATCTTTCTCCTTCACTGACGAGAAACCAAAATGGATTTCTAACATCCTCATTCATAAAGATGCTCCTTTCATTAAGGGTATTTATATGGATTACACTCAGCTGAGACAGAGCATGGAATTATATTCAATGCCATTTGGATAGAAATAAAAACAAGTTAATCTGGTTCTGAAATTAATCTTTGCTATTAGCATGTATCCTAAGATTTAGTTTAGGGTTTGACTGTTTTTAAATTTTATTTTTAACTAAAGAAACTGCTCTTGTTTTTCAAGGGACCATACTTAATGTTGATAATCACAGGAACACAGATGTAGTGTAGATGAATACTACTTTACTAGGTCATCCCCAAATCAGAGATGAGCAAACAGAATGATAGGGCTTTATATATCCAGCATGTCTACCATCACACTGGCAGAACTGGAAAGAAAGCTCAGATTTTCTGATTTTACATTAGTGTCCTTTCTGATATAAAACAATTCTAGTTGAGGATCTAATTATACCATAAAGGTCTCAGAGAGATGGGTAAGTGTTCTATCATGTATTGAAATTGACCCATCTATTTGAATTTTCTTTTTGGAGTTATTTCTCCACTGATCTCCAGTAGCATGTTGGGCATTTACCAACCTGGGGAGTTCATCTTTCAATGTTCTCTTTTTTTGCCTTTTCATACTATTCATGGGGTTCTCAAGGCAAGAATACTGAAGTGGTTTGCCATTCCCTTCTCCAGTGGACAACATTTTGTCAGAACTCTCCACCATGACCCGTCTGTCTTGGGTGGCCCTACACAGCATGGCTCATAGTTTCATTGAGTTAGACAAGGTAGTGGTCCATGTGATTAAATTTGTTAGTTTTCTGTGATTGTGGTTTCTGTCTGCTTGCCCTTACTCAGTGCCTACCATCTTACTGGGGTTTCTCTGACCTTGGACGTGGGGTATCTCCTCTTAGCCATTTGTTGCTCACTGCTCTAGCGCCGGGCAGCCACCGCTCATCCATTCCAGTGCCACACAACATGTTACTGGAAATCAGTGGAGAAACAACTCCAGAAAGAATGAAGAGATGGAGCCAGAGCAAAAAGAGTACCCAGTTGTGGATGTGACTGGTGATGGAAGCAAGGTCTGATGCTGTAAAGAACAATAGTGCATAGGAACCTTGAATGTTAGGTCCATGAATCAAGGCAAATTGGAAGTGGTCAAACAGGAGATGGTAAGAGTGAACGTCAACATTTTAGAAATCAGCTGACTAAAATGGACTGGAATGAGTGAATTTAACTCAAATGACCATTGTATCTACTACTGTGGGCAAGAATCCCTTAGAAGAAGTGGAGTAGCCATCATAGTCAACAAAAGAGTCTGAAATGCAGTACTTGGATGCAATCTCAAAAACAACAGAATGATCTCTGTTCGTTTCCAAGGCAAACCATTCAATATCATGGTAATCCAAGTCTAAGTCTCGATGGATAATGCCGAAGAAGCTCATGTTGAACGGTTCTATGAAGACCTACAAGACCTTCTAAAATTAACACCCCAAAAAGATGTCCTTTTCATTATAGGGGACTGGAATGCAAAAGTTGGTAGTTGGGAAACACCTGGAGTAACAGGCAAATTTGGCCTTGGAGTACAGAATGAAGCAGGGCACAGCCTAATAGAGTTCTGCCAAGAGAACACACTGGTCATAGGAAACACCCTCTTCCAACAACACAAGAGAAGATTCTACACATGGACATCAACAAATGGTCAACACCAAAATCAAATTGATTATATTCTTTGCAGCCAAAGATGGAGAAGCTCTAAGCAGTCAGCAAAAACAAGACTGGGAGCTGACTCTGACTTAGATCATGAACTCCTTATTGACAAATACAGACTTAAATTGAAAAAAGTAGGGAAAACCACTAGACCATTCAGATATGACCTAAATCAAATCCCTAACGATTACACAGTGGAATTGGGAAATAGATTTAAGGGACTAGATATGATAGACAGAGTGCCTGATGAATTAAGGATGGAGGTTTGAGACATTGTATAGGAGACAGGGATCAAGAAGATCCCCGTGGAATAGAAATGCAAAAAAGCAAGATGGCTGTGTGAGGAGGGCTTACAAACAGTTGTGAAAAGAAGAGAAGCAAAAAGGAAAGATATACCCATTTGAATGCAGAGTTCCAAAGAATAGCAAGGAGAGATAAGAAAGCCTTCCTCAATGGTCAGTGCAAAGAAATAGAGGAAAACAACAGAATGGGAAAGACTAGAGATCTCTTCAAGAAAGTTAGAGATACGAAGGGGACATTTCATGCACAGATAGGCTCAATAAAGGACAGAAATGGTATGGACCTAACGGAAGCAGAAGATATTAAGAAGAGGTGGCAAGAATACACAGAACTGTACAAAAAAGGTCTTCACAACCCAGAGATTACAATGGTGTGATCACTCACCTAGAGCCAGACATCCTGGAATGTGAAGTCAAGTGGGCCTTAGGAAGCATCACTACCAAACAAAGCTACTAGAGGTGATAGAATTTCAAATACTAAAAGATGATGATGTGAAAGTGCTGTACTCAATATGTCAGCAAATTTGGAAAACTCAGCAGTTGCCACAGGACTGGAAAAGGTCAGTTTTCATTCTTATCCCAAAGAAAGGCAATGCCAAAGAATGTTCAAACAACCAAAGCATTGCACTCATCTTATATGCTAGTAAAGTAATGCTGAAAATTCTTCAATCCTGGCTTCAACAATACGTGAATGATGAACTTCCAGATGTTCAAACTGGTTTTGGAAAAAGCAGGGGAACCAGAGATCAAATTGCCAACATCCACTGGATCTTTGAAAGAGCAAGAGAGTTTCAGAAAAAAAAGCATCTATTTCTGCTTTATTGACTATGCCAAAGCCTTTGACTGTGTGGATCACAACAAACTGTGGAAAATTCTTCAAGAGATGAGAATACCAGACCACCTGACCTGCCTCTTGAGAAACCTATATGCAGGTCAGGAATCAACTATTAGAACTGGACATAGAACAACAGACTGGTTCCAAATTGGGAAAGGAGTGAGTCAATATTGTATATTGTCACCCTGTTTATTTAACTTATATACATCATGAGAAATGCTGGGCAGAGTACATCATGAGAAATGCTGGGCTGGAGGAAGCACAAGCTGGAATCAAGATTGCCGGGAGAGATATAAATAACCTGAGATCTGCAGATAACACCACCCTTATGGCAGACAGTGAAGAGGAACTAAAAAGCCTCTTGATGAAAGTGAAAGAGGAGAATGAAAAAGTTGGCTTAAAGCTTAACATTCAGAAAACTAAGATCATGGCATCTGGTCCCATCACCTCATGGGAAATAGATGGGGAAACAGTGGAAACAGTGGAAGATTTTATTTCTGGGGGCTCCAGAAGCACTGCAGATAGTGACTGCAGCCATGAAATTAAAAGACACTTACTCCTTGGAAGAAAAGCTATGACCATCCTAGACAGCCTATTAAAAAGCAGAGACATTGCTTTGCCAACAAAGATCCATCTAGTCAAAGCTATGGTTTTTCCAGTAGTTGTGTATGAATGTGATATTTGGACTATAAAGAAAGCTGAGCACTGCAGAACTGATGCTTTTGAACTGTGATGTTGGAGAAGACTCTTGAGAGTCCCTTGGACAGCAAGGAGATCCAACCAGTCCATCCTGAAGGAGATCAGTCCTGGGTGTTTATTGGAATGACTGATGCTGAAACTGAAACTCGAATACTTTGGCCTCCTGATTTGAAAAACTGACTCACTGGAAAAGACCCTGATGCCAGGAAAGGTTGAAGGTGGGAAAAGAAGGGGACAAAAGAGCATGAATTTGTTGGATGGCAACACCAGTTCAATGGACATAAGTTTGGGTAAACTCCGGGAGTTGGTGATGGACAGGGAAGCCTGGCGTGCTGCAGTCCATGGGGTTGCAAAGAGTCGGACACAACTGAAATGACACACAACACAGTATGTAGGCAACTCCTCCCCCTTTTCTTTGATCCTCTCTTTTAATATTTTCCCATTTTTTATTTCATTCTCATCCTTTTTATCACCTATTCTCCTGTAATTATTTTACTATCCATTAATACACTGAAAAATAGCAAAAAATTAGTATTAATATTTTTAAATGTTTATTTTTTTATTCACAACTTTGTAATTGAGATACTATTGTGTGTATATGTCTCATTATAAATGATTTCTTATATTCCCATTTGACTTCTCGTTTCCAATAGACCTATGAATTCATGTCATATATAACCTCCTCAACAGGTAAATTCTAAATTCCCATTTAGAGTGAAGGTAATTTTAACTTTACTAGTTTTGTCAGCTATCTTGATTACTATTCTTACTCTCACTTCTAGATTAAAGGACTGTTGTGGTGTTCATTTGCCCTTCCCTCTAAAGCCTAGGAGGTAACATTTATAAAGTAAATGGTAATTTCCTGTATCTCTACTGTTTTTTGATCCTTTTCCTCAGGGGTCAGTAAAACACATCATCAAATGGATTTTCTGAGGCCTCCAAACCTAAAGTCTTTGCTTTTCAAAGAACCCTTTGATGCTGTTTTGGTTTATGAATGTAAAATGGCATTCTTGATCTATGTCACTATTCATGCCTGGTCAGACTGCCATTAACTTTCACCTTTACTGTAAACTTTCATAGAAAGCCACATGGAGGTGATACATCAATTTGAAAATAGTTAATTAGCAGCCTGCTTCTCTTTGCAGTTATCTCCATCAAGGTCATACATGTTAACAGATTTATTCACAAGGCACTAAAAAATAAGTAACATAAAATGTAGTATGATAATTCTATTCCAATATGGACTTTAGATTTTTGCTTAATTTGTTTAAAATGAAAAATACACGTGAGGCATCAAATATTTAGTTTATGAACTGAATAGTAAAAAGTGCATATTTAAACTTTGTGGGGAATATACCAAAGAACTGCTTTACTCCTCCTGCAACTAAAATAACTTGGAGAAAAATTAGTATTCCTATAGAAATATTAAAAAAAATTAAAACATATATGTTTCTGAAGCTGGATATGGCATACTATTCAACCTATAAATAATGGAATTTTAAACATAAAGATGTGTACTTAGGTGAGAGGGTGATATACTTCATGAAGAATAAGGGGAAACTCTCATGAATTTAGCATATAATAGTGAAGGAAATTGACATAATAAGCACAGACAATAACCAATAGTGTTCTATGTTTTCTATGTTATTAAAGCAATGCCGGAATTGCTTCCCTGGTGGCTCAGACAATAAAGAATCCGCCTGCAATGAGGAAGAACTGGATTCAGTCCTTGAGCTGGGAAGATCCATTGGAGAAGGGAATGGATACCCACTCTGGCCTGAAGAATCCCATGGACAGAGGAGCCTGGAAGGCTAACGTCCATGGGATCCCAAAGAGTCAACATGACTGAGCGATTTTCACTTTTCACATATTCTCAAGTGCTTAATGAATTCACTATTTTGTTACATATCAGATAATTTTTAGTGCTCTTAATGGTTAATAAACACCTTACAAGTTTTTCCAATTTTGGTTAGTCTTTCATCGCATAAACTGGCTCGAAAGGGTGGAGCATGAAATAAGTTCATAAGCATACCTTTAGAAGAAATGACAAGATGACAGCAGGATAGGCACAAATCAACAATAATACAAGAACTGTTTCTAAAATCACTGTTGGTGCTAAGACTTCACCATTTGAAAAAAATTTATTGGAGTAGTTGATTTATAATGTTGAGTTAGTTTCTGCTGTGCAGCAAAGTGAGCTAGTAATTCTTTTTAGTCGCTAAGTTGTGTCTAAGTCTTTTGTGACCTCGTGGACTGTAGCCCACCAGGGTCCTCTATCCATGGCATTTCCTAGGAAAGAATATTGAAGTGGGTTGTCATTTCTTTTTCCAGGAGATCCTTCCTGACCCAGGGATTGAACCCATGATTCCTGCATTGGCAGGCAGATTCTTTACTATAGGGCTTCCTTCATAGCTCAATTGGTAAAGAATCCTCCTGCAATGCAGGAGACCCTGGTTCGATCCCTGGATTGGGAAGATCTCCTGGAGAAGGGAAAGGCTTACCCACTCTAGTATTCTGGCCTGGAGAATTCCATGGACTATACAGTCCATGCAGCCGCAAAGAGTTGGACACGACTGAACAACTTTCACTTTCACTTTTCTTTACCACTGAGCCACCAGGGAAGCCCCAATCAGTTATACATATACATATATCCACCCTTCTTTAAATTCCTTTTCCATATAGGTCATTACAGAGTACTGAGTAGAGTTCTCTGTGCTCTACAGTAGATTCTTATTAGTTGTTTATTTTATGTAGAGTAGAGTATGAATGGGGCTTTCCTTGTGGCTCAGTGGTAAAGAATCCACCTGCAATGCAGGAGACCTGGGCTTGATCCCTGGGTCACGAAGACCCCCTGGAGCAGGGCATGGCAACCCACTACAGTATTCTTGCCTGAAGAATCCCATGGAAGGAGGAGACTGGCAGGTTACAATCCATTGGGTCGCAAATAGTCAGACACGACTGTCACCACTTAGCATACACACATGCAGGGTATATATGTCAGTCCCAACTTCCCAATTTATCCCCCTCTCCCAAACCTCCCCCCACCCGCCCCTGGTGACCATAGCTACATCTGTGACTCTATGTCTGCTTTGTAAGTAAGTTCATTTGTACCATTTTTTTTAGATTCCACATATAAGTGATATCATATGATATGTGTCTTTCTCAGTCTGACTTAACTTCACTCAGTGTGACAATCTCTCGGTCCATCCATGTTGCTGCAAATGGAATTATTTGTTCTTTTTATGGCTGAGTAACATTCCAGATCATTCAGGATTTATCCTGTATAGGCTTCTCTGCACTTCCTGGACATGGGTGTACATAGGTCAAAAAGGAAAGTGATTTTGTGCTTATAGATTAGAAAACATGGTAAAGATGTTAGTTGTTCTCAAATAAATACACAGCTTTAATGTAATTCTCATCAAATTCCCAGTGAGAATTTTTATAGATATTGATTATTCTAAAATATATATATGAAAAGTCAAAAGAATTAGAATAGCTCAAATTATTTAGAAAATGAATAAAGGGGAAGGAATCAGTCTAATCTGTTGGAACATTCTGTATGTAAATCCATAGTCAAGATTATGGTATTGATAAAGAGATACACAAAAGATCAATGGTATAGAATGGAGATCTTAGCAATGGACCTGCAGAAGTAAGTCCAACCAATTTCTGATTTTTGACAAACATACCAAAGCAGTTCAATGGAGAAGGGACAGTATTTTTAGCAAATAGTGCTGGAACCACTGTCATCCGTAGACAAAAGAGAAAGCTTAAACCAAGTGCTGTACCATATGCAGATGTGAACTCAAAGTGGATGACCAACTTAGACTAAAACTATGAAAATTTTAGGGAAAACATAGAAGAAAATCTTCAAGGTTTTACTGGTAAAATAATGAGACTTCTATCAAAAGTGTAACCCATTTAAAAAAAAACCTTGATAAATTGGACGTCATCAAAATTTAAAACTTTCACTATCCAAAAACCCTGTAAAGAGGATAAATGACATGCTGTAGGCTGAGACAATAAAGTTACAAGCCACATACTTAGCAAGAAACTTGTAAAATATAGAAAGAACTTTAAAAACTCAACAGTACAAAACCAAACAATCCAATAATAAAATGGGCAAGAGATATGTGTAGATTTTTCACAGAAGTAGATCTAGAGATATATCTAGAGGTCAAATAACACATTAAAATATGTTAAACATCATTAGTCATTAAGAAAATCTTAAATTGAAAACACAAGGGAGATTACTACATACTCCTCAGAAAGGCTACAAAATGAAACAAAACAAGAATATCAGTAGTAAAAACACCAACTTCTGTTATAAAGATGCAAACAAACCTGATCACTCATAAACTGCTAGGGAGAGTATAAAATGATACAATTACCCTACACACAGTTTTCCATTTTCCTAAAAAATTAAACATATAACCAACTTACACCCCAACAATTGCAGTAATAGACATTTATCTCAGAGAAATAAAGTTATATTCACAGAAAAGTCTATATATACAAATGCTCATAGAAGTTTAATTTATAATATGCCCAAACCTAAAAAAATTTGTAGAGGTGCTGTTGTCCAAATGGTCAAATTCCTTTAAGAATATTTATGCTAAAAGAAACTTCAAAATTGATGCAGAAATAAGGAAAACACCAAAATTACCTGCAAACAATGTCAGGATAAAATCATAGTTTGACAATAAAAGTAAGTGACTGTATGAGAACTGCCAAAATTAAAGAATAAATGTTTATAATGGTGGGTCATTTGGGAAATTATTTATTTAGTTTTATTCTAACTGCCAAAAGATAAAATGTTCTGCCACATATTTACCACAAAAAAGCTTTGCAATCAGTGAAGAGGAATGTAAATTAGACAATAGGTAAACTTAGACTTTTAGACAGTTAGGTTACAACACTCAAGTCAAACTTAAAAATGAAATTGGCAGAATATAAAAAATCCCTTCCCTTTCCATGAAAGGTGATATTGACAGTATTAATAGAAAATGGTAAAGACACTGGATAGTGCCAAGTAAGAAAGATATAAAGGTACATGAACATAAATGCTAGAAACAATATTGTAGGTTATATTTAAAAAGTAAAGTGTAGGTAAAAAGTTATTACTAGGTTATTTTTCAATAGACGGCCACAAAATCAAATGTCTGTAAGACTTTTCAATCAGTCCTGGAATAAATGCCATTTTAAAGGTTAAAACATTTAATTTTCTAAAAAATACAAGATTTTAGGGGGGGAATTTAAGTGAAACTAATACTTTTTAAATGAATAACTGTAGGGCTTTTTTTTTTTTTTTTTTTGCTTTCTGCTTGAAGCTACTCCAGACTCAAAACGGTCTGAAATATCTGAGGCAACTAAGAAAGATTCTTGGAGAATATGGAAAAAAATAACTTATCCACATGCATGCAAATGACATAGACACAAAATACTTCACCATATATATACTTAACAGAAAAAATCATTTTGATAGTTGAATAGGAGTAGAGGTGCAAGATCCTTCATTACTTTAGAGTTTAGACTTAGTCTAACTTGTTATAACTACTGGTAAAGAGGAAGAAGCAGATATCATTATATTGAATTAACAAAATATTATTACATTGGGGAATAAAAATAGAAATACAGTGAAATTATTTAACCAAATAGGGGGAATATAATGTATTTAGGTAGAATAAAATACCATATTGAATCTCAGTTTTAATATTATCTGTCATTAATTTTAAGCATAAAGACATGTTTTAGCAAATCAGTTCTTAAAATATTGTGAACTACTGCAAACCCAAGAACAGAATAAAGATAGATATGATCTGATATTTTCTCAAATGTGTTGCAATTATTAAAACTAATTTTAGATTAAAATTTAGTTTCAGAATCAGTCAAATGCAGAACATAAAAATATGTTCTGTATTTTTATATATAGAACATATATATAAATGTATATATAAAATATATACAAATATATTTATAATATATATAAACATAATAAAATATGTATTATATACCTAGTCTTGAGTCTAATACTATAATTTCTGGAAAAATGATAAAGAAATAATGATTTGAGCAAATGTCAACAAGACTTCACATTTATGGAGGTCTTTTTAAGGACAAAGAATATATTTACAATGTTATGGTAATTTCTGAATTCTGATATTATATTAAAATTTTCTATATTACAAAAAAAGCTTAGTAGAAATGTTAAATAGGAGTAGTTTTGTTTTGCATTGCTTAGCAGAAATTCTACTCAACACAGGTATGTTGCATATCTGCTCAAGTCAGCATTCACGTTCCTTCTTAAATCATGCTGTAGGAAAGAAGACCAGGGATATGAAATAAATAATTTTGGATTTTATTCATTTCTCACTCTTATGAGAATCATTATTAAATATTTGCTGAGCTAGTATGCCTGGCTTTGCAATAGAATGCTAAAGGTTAAAAAATTACTGATATACATTCCTGCCCCTCAATTACTTTTTGTTAAAGGAAAGCATAAAGATAAAAATTATAAGGAAAAGCTAGCATCTCCCTGATGAGGTCAGAGGTAATATTTTTTAATCTTTGCTTTCTCAGCACACAATATGAGAAATTTATTCAATATTTATTAGTTGAATGAAGTAATAAAATGTCATCTACAGTTAGACCTTTGGTTTATCAATTATTGAGAGAAAATATCTATACACATTGTTTGGAAATATTCTATAAGGAAGAACTGTCACTTCTGGATTTGTTTAATTATTTACATCGTTTGAACTTGTGTATATTTATTTAATGCATTGGGTTATAGTCAATTTATTTTGTGTTCAGATCTTCCAGCTTTAGTGACTGGGACACAGATTGATCCCTGTATCCCTTTAATGTGCGGCCATTCTTCTGTTTTTATGCACTGCTTTCTCGCTTCAGGCTCATCTTACATTTTTCTTTTTCCAGCCATAGTATCAGTAATTTCTCCAATGAGCTCTTGATTTCTTTTAGTAACTCAATAATAAGATACACACAGAAAAGAAACAATTTCATGTTGGCAAAATTTTGATCAGATATATCTCAAAAGAGTATTCACTAACCATCAGAGAAATGTAAATCAAAACCACAGTATCACCCTCTCTGTCTCTCTCTCTTGTGTCTCTCTCTGTCTCTCTGTCTCTCTCTCTCTCTCTATATATATATATATATATTTATGTAAGAATAGCTAAAACATAAAAAAAAAAGACCATAGTTTCATTAGGAGGGAAAGCAATAATAAATCCAGATAAATTGCCAGAAGTCAAACAAGGAGACTATGTATTGTATGATATCACTTACATATTTATATGAATGAAAAATTAAACAGCTGCTTTGGAAAACAGTACAGCAGTGTCTCAGGGAGTTTAGTATACACTTACCATGCTATTCATAAACTGCATTTTATGAAAAGTAGAGTAAATGTTCACACAAAAACTTTATTTTTCCAACTTTGTTGAGACATATTTGGCATATAACATTGTGTAAGTTTAAGGTACAAAATGTGTTCATTTGATACTTATTATTGCAGTCTGATTATTACCGTGACATTAGATAATACCACCATTCCATCACATGAGAGTATGTGCATGTGTATATATTTATCTAGTTTCTCATTTTGTAGTAATCATTTAATATTGAATATGGCTCAATAGCTACTTACTGGAGATGTATTCAATAGAAAGCTTTGCTGAAGTTAAGAAAAAAAAGCTTCTAGACAGTTTTGTATATACATATATGTAAATGAATTAAATTATATATACTATATACTTGTACTTATGGAATTTTACATATAATTGTTTCAAATAATCTTCATAGTTATGATGTAATATTATTTTTTAAATGTAATAGCATTGGTGGATATTATGATCTTAATTTTTCTAAAATGAAATATAATTTTATGTTCAACTTTTATGGATGCAGTGCCTAATTTTTATATTATATTGAAAGGACTTATGTCAGATCTCCAAAATCTCTTGTGAGTGAAGATTGGGAACCTGAAAGTAAGAGAGAAAGGAAGAATTGTAAGAAGGAGGAAGGGAAAAAGAGAAACAAAGGAAGTGAGGAAAGAAAGCAGAGGAAAGAAAAGGAAACGATGTTAATTAATTATAGTGTTAAAATGTGAAAATTCTTAAAATTAGGAAAATAAAAGCTGTTCATTTAAATACACATTTCTGTATGTTAAGTGAATTTGCTCCATATTTTTCCATATTAACCAAAAGAAAATTTTAAAGAAGTACACATTTTTAAGAAGAAAGCCTTTATTTTAGGAAAGGAAAAAGACCAAGAACTGTTATTATTGCCATAGTGTTCAGATTTCTTGGTGATATACCAATTTTTACTTTTAAATTTTTTGATGGAAAAAGTTATTCACATGCATATAATTCTCCAAAATGAATATGAAATATCGGAAAATAATAGCTACCTTATAAAAATACATTTTTAAGGTCAGTGGATATATGATCAAACCCATCATTACACAAGGTATAATCACATTTCCTTTACAACTGATGAGTATTATCCTTAATGGTTGTTGGCAGCAAGTTAATTTGGAATAGGGCCAAATTCAGATTTTCAAACACAGGTTTATCTCTTGGGCATTCCCTTCAGTTCTCTGTCATCTTGCTTCCATTCTCTCTTGTTAATAAAAAGTGTTGGTCTCTCAGTTATGTCTGACTCTGCGTAGCTCCATGGACTCTTTGTGACTCCATGTAGCCCGCCAGGCTCCTTTGCCCATGGAATTCTCCAGGCAAGAATACTGGAGTGGGTTGCCATGCCCTTCTCCAGGAGATCTTCCCAACCCAGGAATTGAATACAGGTCTCCTGCATTACAGGCAGATTCCTTACCATCTGAGACACATGGGAAACCCTAGAAGAGACTTCCAAATCCTATTTTTTGCATATATGAAAGAATCCTTGTCTGCAGTGGTCTAAAGACAACCATGCTTATTTATAAAAATGGCATTCGCTTGCCTCGGAGGGAAACTTCAATGTTTTTAATTTTTTTTTTTTTTTTCCCAATAATAATCTGAAATAATGTTGACCTCTTTGTAAATGGTGACTCAGTAAATTATAAAAGAATTATTCATCTCCTTAGGTTTACTGGGATAAAAAATTAATCCTGTGTTAAGCACTATTACATTTTCCTCACTAATAATTGAAGAATTCACTGAAAATGCTATTAAGTAAAGTAGTAACCAGTGCTCTGAGAATATTCCCTTGAGAAGGAAATGGCAACTCAGTATTCTTACTTGGAAAATCCCATGGACAGAGGAGCCTGGACAGCTATATAGTCCATGGGGTTACGAAGAGTTGGATACGATTGAGTATGCATACAACCAGTGCTCAATTGATAATAATGCTTCATTTATTTAGTATTATCAAAGAATAGTGGATTCCACTAAAATTAATTTTGTATGCAATCAACACTTAGCTTTCTAATTACCAAAATGTCACTGGGGACAGACATCTTTCTAAAATACAGGTCAATCGTTATTTGCTTTTTAAAAATTTTTAATGCTCTTAAATATTGAATTGTGTTTAATCTACTGGAAATGTATTTTTATTACAGTGTTTCAGCTAGACTTATCCAGTCCATATTTTTTTCATGTAATAAGGAAAAAGTCAAAACAACCCCCCTAGTGTTTGTATAAATGTGATTTATGGACTACTAATGTTAATTGCCTGTTAAAATGTTGATACTTCTGCCTGTCTGTCATTGATTTTTATTTAGTTGTCTGGGTTATAACCTAAAAATTTATATGTTTAACAAGTAACTCAGCATGATTTTTGTGCACTAAAACAGAATAATTTAACTGTATTTTTGTACATGGTGATATTTAATCAAAATGAATGAAGAATGTATTCTCACCATCTCAGAGAATAAGATTGATATGCAATTCTATAATGCAGTGGATAAATAGAAGGTGTTTTCATTTCTTTAATAAAATTTCCTTTATAGATTATAGCACATGAGTAATTTAAAGGGAAAATGGATGCTGTTAATTTAAATAGGTTTTATCTCGTCATCAAAGCTGGCCTGGTAGTATCTATACATATAAATGATTGATAGCAGTTTAATTGAATTGAGTGCCTAAAGGATATAAAATGGTATTTATTTACAATTTATAGTATATTATTGTCATGATTTAAGACTCAAATTTATTCAAGTAAGTTTTACTTTGTAAAGTGGTAAAATATTAAATTACTCCTCCCAATATTTTCCCTGACTTTGGGGGAAACTGGGTCTTATTCTGATGGGTGGAGCCATGTTCAGTAAATCTTTAATCCAATTTTCTGTTGATGGGCAGGGCTGTATTCCCTCCCTGTTGTTTGACCTGAAACCAAACTATGGTGGAGGTAATGAAGAAAATGGTGACCTCCTTCAAAAGGTCCCATGCACGCACTGCCTCACTCAGTGCCCCCAACCCTGCTACAGACCTCGTCAGCAGCAGGCCACTGCTGGTGCATGCCTCCACTGGAGACTCCTGGACACTCAGGGCAGGTCTGGGTCAGTCTCTTGTGGGGTCACTGCTCCTTTCTCCTGGGCCCTGGTGTGTACAAGGTCTTGTCTGTGCCCTCTAAGAGTCTGTTTCCCCAGTCCTGTGTAAGTTCTGGCCACTCTGTGGTGGGGTTAATGGTGACCTCCTCCAAGAAGGCTTATGCCACACCCAGGTCTGCTGCACCCAGAGCCCCTGCCCTGTGGCAGGCCATTGCTGACCTGTACCTCTGCAGGAGACACTCAAACACCCAAAGGCGGGTCTAACTTTAACAGCATCATCAGATGGCATCACCGACTCAATGGACATGAGTTTGAACAAGCTCTGGGAGTTGGTGAAGGATGGGGAAGCCTGGCGTGCTGTAGTCCATGGGGTCTCAAAGAGCTGGAAACAACTGAGCTATTGAACTGAACTGAACTAACTGAATATTTTCCCTTTATCTAGAGATTCTAAGACAATAAATTTCACATATAAGTTATACAATTTATGTATTGTTTTACATAATATATTGTTTATATGTACTTTAATTTACTTCCATAGCATGGAACTAATTTTTCTATAGTAGAAATTCAATTTAAAATCATATGTATTACATATAAATAAGTAATTCCTGTGGTATTAATGAAAATTATTTTAAAGGCTATTATTTCTGTTATTCCTGATCAATTGTCATATATTATCATTTGTTCTGACTTGTCGCCCATAAATAGAAAAAATTCAGGGAACCTCAAAAACCTTAAAATGAGAGTGGATGTATACCAAGACACTTTGTGCAACTTTTTTGAAAATTATACATAATTTATTACCACATTCACATAAATGAAATAAAATAATCATTACTTGATGAAATACTGAATTTGTATAGGAACACACAGAAAAGGAAGGAATGATAGAATAAATTCTTGGTTACATTCAGAAACTTGTAAATTTCTTATATGTTTGTTTATATATTTGTGGCATGTTCAGCCAAAATAAGGGATACAAAAATACATTAGGTGTTTCAACAAAGAAATTTAGTGTAAGAAATTTATTATATTTCATTAAATAATGTGGGCTTCTCAGGTGGCACAGGGTAGACAAACTGCCTGCCAGTTCAGGAGATGCAAAAGATGTGGGTTCGATCTCTGGGTCAGGAAGATCCCCTGGAGTAGGAAATGGCAACCCGCTCAAGTATTTTTGCCTGGAAAATTCCATGGACAGAGGAGCCTGGTGGACTATAGTCCATGGGATTGCAGTCAGACACGACTGAGTATCAGAGCAGACACACACATTTTATAATGTGGCTCAGGCCTTATAGATAAGGTGCTGTATGGCTATTGCTGGTGCCTGTGGTGCTGAGTATGCATGGCAGGGAGATCATTGATGAAACTTGCTATAGAACGTTTTAAATGGCTGGAATCTACAATCAAGTGCTATTGCTTGATTGTCACTGAATGACATACAGTTTCTGCTAGTGGGGCATATTTCCCCTTTTTATGGCTCTATGCTGATAGAAAAGTAAAGATACAAAGTTCTTCCTTCCTGCTTTTCAGTCCTTTCTATATCTCCTGATGGCAGAAACTAATAGGAAGACAGTTGGATTAATATAAATACACTACTATACATAAACATAAAATAGATAACTAATAAGGATGCACTGTAATATTCTGTAATAAGATATGGAAAAAGAAACTGAATAAGAATATTATATATACACTGATTATAATAAGTATATATGTGTAAATATACATATATATATATACACACATGTAAAACTTATTCACTTTGCTATACACTTGAAACTAATACAGTATAAATCAACTATAATGCAAAAGAAAAATTAAAAAAGATGGCAAAGGTATTTGTGAAATGTAGTTTGCAGAGTTCCTACAGCAGCAGAATAGATCACAGAAAAGAAGAGTGAATTTGAAGCTAAAGGAAAATAGGTAATGCCTGGCACATATTGTCTCTACAAATTCTGGTGACTTTGTGCTAGGCCAAGGATAAAGGCACAGAACCAACCATGACTAAGTAACTGTGAAAGACTACAGCAACAGTTGTCTAGGTCTTAGGGACACGATTTCTTTAATCCTTTCTTTTTCTTTTTTTTTAATTTCTTTGTGTGTGTTTGTCTTTCCATTCAGTTCAGTTCAGTCACTCAGTCGTGTCTGACTCTTTGCGACCCCATGAATTGCAGCATGCCAGGCCTCCCTGTCCATCACCAACTCCCGGAGTTTACGCAAACTCATGCCCATCGAGTTGGTGATGCCATCCAGCCATCTCATCCTCTGTTGACCCCTTCTCCTCCTGCCCCCAATCCCTCCCAGCATCAGGGTCTTTTCCAATGTGTCAACTCTTTGCATGAGGTGGCCAAAGTACTGGAGTTTCAGCTTCAACATCAGTCCTTCCAATGAACACCCAGGACTGATCTCCTTTAGGATGGACTGGTTGGATTTTCTTTCAGTCCAAGGGACTCTCAAGAGTCTTCTCCAACACCATAGTTCAAAAGCATCAATTTTTCGGCGCTCAGCTTTTTTCACAATCCAACTCTCACATCCATACATGACCACTGGAAAAACCATAGCCTTGACCAGATGGACCTTTATGGCAATGTAATGTCTCTGCTTTTTAATATGCTCTCTAGGTTGGTCATAATTTTCCTTCCAAGGAGTAAGCGTCTTTTAATTTCATGGCTGCAGTCAGCATCTGCAGTGATTTTGGAACCCCAAAAAATAAAGTCTGACACTGTTTCCATTGTCTCCCCATCTATTTCCCATGAAGTGATGGGACCAGATGCCATAATCTTAGTTTTCTGAATGTTAAGCTTTAAGCCAACTATTTCACTCTCCTATTTCATTTTCATCAAGAGGCTCTTTAGTTCCTCTTCACTCTCTGCCATAAGGGTGGTGTCATCTGCATATCTGAGGTTATTGATATTTCTTCTGGCAATCTTGATTCCAGCTTGTGCTTCCTCCAGCCCAGCGTTTCTCATGATGTACTCTGCATATAAGTTAAATAAGCAGGGTGACAATATACAGCCTTGACATACTCCTTTTCCTATTTGGAACCAGTCTGTTGTTCCATGTCCAGTTCTAACTTTTGCTTCCTGACCTGCATACAGGTTTCTCAAGAGGCAGGTCAGGTGGTCTGGTATTCCCATCTCTTGAAGAATTTTCCACACTTTATTGTGATCTACACAGTCGAAGGCTTTGGCGTAATCAATAAAGCAGAAATAGATGTTTTTCTGGAACTCTCTTGCTTTTTCGATGATCCAGTGGATATTGGCAATTTGATCTCTGGTTCCTCTGCCTTTTCTAAAACCAGCTTGAACATCTGGAAGTTCTCGTTTCCAGATGTATTGCTTAAGCCTGGCTTGGAGAATTTTGGACATTACTTTACTAGCGTGTGAGATGAGTGCAATTGTGCGGTAGTTTGAGCATTCTTTGGGATTGCCTTTCTTAGGGATTGGAATAGGAGAAACAAAAGAAAAAAAATAATAATAAAGTGAGCAAAGTGCCTAAACCCTGTTTCAGGGTAGACAGAGTCTCAGATGTGAGTAGGCCTGATTAAGACACTCGCTGGAGCTAGGGAGAGAAATGATTGAGCTGTTTCAGAAAACTGGATGGAAAAACAAGTGGAATCTATGAAATGTTGGATTTAGGGGCAAAGACACAACATAAATAAAGTTTTAATACATAGAGAAAGATAAAAATCTAATAGGACAGTGTAAACAGCATAACCAGAGAAAGTACATTCAAACAAACCACTTCTGAGGAGAAGAAGCAAAAGAGGCAGAGGCCACAGAGGCTTCACGAGGTCATGGGCCACAAACAACAAGACATTTATTCCTTTTTTTAAAAAATGTGTTTTGCAAAATGGAGATTTTTTATTAAATTTCTCTAATTATAAGGACAGCATGCATTCTTATCTAGATCAGTAAGTCAAACAATTTACTTTTTTTAAAATGGAAGCATAGTTGGCTTACAATATTAATTAGTTTTAGATTTAGAACATTATGATTTGATATTTCTATAGATTATCCTTCATATGAAGTTATTACAAAACATTGGCTAGATTTCCTGTACTATATACTACAGTTTTATATCTTATTTATTTTATACCTAGTAGTTTCTACCTCTTAATTCCCTCCCCCTATCTTGACCCTCCCTTTAACCCCTCTCCTACTGGTAGCCACTGCTCCCAGTCTGTTCTCTGTATCTGAGTCTGTTTCTGTTTTGTTTCTATTTGTTCATTTGTTTTATTTTTTAGATTTTGCATTAATGTAAGTGAAAACATACAGTATTTGTCTTTCTTTATCTGATATTTCACTAAGCTTAATGCTTTCTGCAATCCATCCATATTGTTTCAAATTTCAAAATTTCGTTCCTTTTTACAGCTGAGCTATACACAGACACACATACACATACACATACATACTCAGTCACTCAGTTGCTGCCAACTCTGTGACCCCATGTGTTGTAACCAGTCAGGCTCCTCTGTCCATGGAATTCTCTAGGCAAAAATACTGGAGTGGGCTGTCACTAAGGAAGAAACTTTGACCATCCCCCTAACTGCTCAAAGAATGTAGATAGAGGACTTGTTCCAGGAAGGAAGTGATCATCATAAGTCACTACACCATGAACTAGTTATATGGACAGGGAGGAACCTCACAAAGCTCATTTGTTAAAATTCCTCTTTATGTCCCATTGTCACTGCAGAGCTCAGCAAGCATTTGTTTATCGACCATTAGCTTTTTCATCTCCTTGTGAATTGCCTTCCTCTGCTCTGAGGTCCCAAACCACTATCACCAACATCCTCTTTCCTCTTTAGCCTAAGATAATATTTTAAGGTGAGAGTTGTCAGCCATTTTTGCAAGTTATTTAGTTTTCCTGAGTCTTCCCCTTGCATACATGTTATTAAACTTTGATTTTTTTTCCTATTAATCTGTATCATGTCAATTTAATTCTTAGACTGGCCAGAAGACCCTACAAGGGTAGAGGAAAATCTCTTCTTCCCTAATAATCACATCTTCTTCATGTATTTATCTGTTGATGGACACTCATATTACTTCTATATCTTAGTTATTATAAATAATGCTGCTATGAACATTGTGATAAATATATCTTTTTGAATTAATGTTTTTGTTTTCTCTGGATAGATACCCAGTAGTGGAATTGCTGGATCACATGACAGTGCTATTTTTAAGTTTCTGAGGAGACTTCATACTGTTTTCCATAGTGGCTACAACAGTTACCAGTACTATATTAATACTAAGAGATTCTTTTCTCCACAGCCTTGCCAGCACTTGTTATTTGTTGTCTTTTTGACAATAGCCATTCTGACAGGTATGAGATGATATCTCATTGTAGCTTTGATTTGCATTTCCCTGATGATTAGTGATGTTGATCATCTTTTCATGTGCCTGTTAACCATCTTTATGTTTTGGGAAAGATGTTCTTTTCATGCCCTTTGCTCAGTTTTCAATCAGTTTTTTTTTTTTTTTTAGTTGTATGAGTTATATATATATATATATATATATATATATATATATATTTATATGTTATATATTTTGGATATTAACTTATCAGACATAATTCAAAAATATTTCCTCCCATTCTGTAGATTGCCTTTTTGTTTTGCTGATGATTTCCTTTATTGAACAAAAGATTTTACATTTGATTAGGTTTTATTTGTTTATTTTTGCTTTTGTTTCCTTTGCCTTAGGGAGGAGACAGATCCAGAAACATATTACTAAGCCATAAGACTAAAAGTTCAAAACAATGGTGTCATTTAACTTGTCCTTCTAAAAATTACCTATAAAGTTAGAATTACATGTTAAGTTCAATTTTGTAGGCAAGGATATTTTAATGGGAATTCTGCATACTTTCTTTCCTATTGCATCATACTATGGAACATATGATGCTTTAGAAGAAAAAATAATCTGATATTTTCTTGTCCATCTGTGATATGGCATTTTCTGAATATCAGTTCCTATATTGAATATCCAGATCAGAATCTCTTTTGCATGGTTCTGTCAAAATTGCATTACTCTGACAAGCAGACAAATTATAGATATTTCTTTGCTTGATCATTCTATCTGACAAAGTGTTTGTTTCTGTTTAATTGCTCTCTGAAAGGGGAGTTGGGTATCTAGGCATTTATGTTATCTTTCATGGAGATAAAGAAGAGAGGAATCATTCTTATCGTTGTAACCACCCTTGGCTAGGGAAACAAGAAGCCCAGATAGGCTCGTGAAGTACTGAGTGTATAGGAGAGAGGGCATGGACAAAGAAACCAGCTCTCAGATGTGTCCAAGTGGATTGGCTTCATGGGCTAAGTGACGAGGCAAAAAATGAGCAAGGGTTGGAATGCAGGAGGCTCTGAAACTAGAATTTAAAAGGTGAATGCTGCTTGCATTTATTTCACCATTTTTATGAAAAAGGTTTCATTTTCTCCATGTGCTTTTGGAGATCTACTTTTGTGTAGAGTCAGAAGTCATTAAAAAAAAAAAAACCCTGAACACTACTTATATATTTAACTGTTAGGAGGACACAGCCTCATACATAGGACCTGATTCTAATAATAATTTTGTTACTTTTAAAGATGGGACAATATAGATCATCATTATCAATGTCCTGATTTTCCCATAAAGTAGAGAGAATCTTATCATTGTATAGAGAATGGAGGCAGACAGGGGATATATTGTTAAGGTTTGTAGAAATTATTGGGGAGATTGGGAAAGAAAGCAATGACCAAGAAAAAATTAAAGAATTGTCAGTTCAGTTCAGTTGCTCAGTCCTGTCGGTCCTTTAATGGACCGGAACCTGGTGGTCCGGAGTCGACGATAAGAAAGTAAGAGAAAGAGACTGATATCCCCTGGTTTACGCAGAAAGCCAATAGAGTCCTATTCTCAGGGCTCACACTGCTGCACGTAGGCACCGGGCACCCTCTCGAGTGGGTGAAGGCACAGTGTGCCTTCTTGAGGGGGTCTTCGAAGCCCAGGCAAGAAGGTGAGCTCAGCAGGCCTCTGCACTCCAAGGAATTAGCCAGACATAGAGAGAGAGAGAGAAAGATATGGGCACCCAAGCTCTGATGGAGCAAAGGTGTTTTAATCAACATGGTGTGTGCATATATACTGTCTTACAAGGTGGTTATTCTCAGCAAAGATAAAGATTAAAATTCCAGACTTACAAAACGTAAGACATCCCTATCAAAGAGAGAGTTGCAAACAATCACCTTTTACTGTATGGCTCATAAAAAGAAAAGGGTACTTTTCACCATAATGAGAAATGCCTGGATTCTTCAGCTCCAGGAAGGGCATGCCTCTCCTCTTAATTCCTGAATATTCAGGAATTAATAAGGGCCAGAGGGTTCCTGACAGATCCAAACAGCACACAGGAGGCCTCTTGTTAAATGCTTCCTGACACTGTCCAACTCTGTGACCCAGTGGACTGCAGCATGAGAGGCCTCCCTGCCCATCACTAATGCCCAGAGTTTACCCAAACTCATGTCCATTGAGTTGGTGATGCCATTCATCCAACCATCCCATCATCTGTCGCCCCCTTCTCCTCCTGCCTTCAATCTTTCCCAGCATTAGGGTCTTTTCAAATGACTCAGTTCTTCCCATCAGGTGGACAAAGTATTGGAGTTTCCACTTCAGCATCAGTTCTTCCAATGAACATTCAGGACTGATTTCCTTTAGGATGGACTGGTTGGATCACCTTGCTGTCCAAGGGACTCTCAAGAGTCTTCTCCAACACCACAGTTCAAAAGCATCAATTCTTCGGCGCTCAGCTTTCTTTATAGTCCAACCCTCACACATCCATACATGACTACTGGAAAAATCATAGCCTTGACTAGATGGACCTTTGTTGGCAAAATAATGTTTCTGCTTTTTAATATGCTGTCTAGGTTGGCCATAACTTTCCTTCCAAGGAGTAAGCGTCTTTTAATTTCATGGCTGCAGTTACCATCTGCAATGATTTTGGATCCCCCAGAAATACAGTCAGCCACTGTTTCCACTATTTCTCCATCTATTTGCCATGACGTGATGGGACTGGATGCCATGACTTCTGTTTTCTGAATGTCGGGCTTTAAGCCAACTTTTTCATTCTCCTCTTTCACTTTCATCAAGAGGCTCTTTAGTTCTTCACTTTTTGCCATAAGAGTGGTGTCATCTGCATATCTGAAGTTATTTATATTTCTCCTGGCAATCTTGATTCCAGCTTGTGCTTCATCCAGCCCAGCGTTTCTCATGATGTACTCTGCATATAAGTGAAATAAGCAGGGTGATATATACAGCCTTGATGTACTCCTTTTCCTATTTGGAACCAGTGTGTTGTTCCATGTCCAGTTCTAACTGGTGCTTCCTGACCTGTAAAAAGATTTCTCAAGAGGCAGGTCAGATGGTCTGGTATTCCCATCTCTTTCAGAATTTTGCATAGTTTATTGTAATCCACACAGTCAAAGGCTTTGGCATAGTCAATAAAGCAAAACTAGATGTTCTTTAGGAACTCTCCTGATTTTTCGATGACCCAGCAGATGTCGGCAATTTGATCTCTGGTTCCTCTGCCTTTCTAAAACCAGCTTGAACATCTGGAAGTTCATAGTTCACGTATTGCTGAAACCTGGGTTGGAGAATTTTGAGCATTACTTTGCTGGCGTGTGAGATGAGTGCAGTTGTACAGTAGTGTGAGCATTCTTTGGCATCTCCTTTCTTAGGGATTGGAATGAAAACTGACCTTTTCAGTTCTGTGGCCACTGCTGAGTTTTCCAAATTTACTGGCATATTGAGTGCATCACTTTCACAGTGTCATCTTTCAGGATTTGAATTAGCTCAACTGGAATTCCATCACCTCCACTAGCTTTGTCCGTAGTGATGCTTCCTAAGGCCTACTTGACTTCACATTCCAGGATGTCTGGCTCTAGGTGAGTGATCACACCATCGTGATTATCTGGGTCGTGAATATCCTTTTTGTACAGTTCTTCTGTGTAGTCTTGCCACCTCTTCTTAATATCTTCTGCTTCTGTTAGGTCCATACCATTTCTGTCCTTTATTGAGCCCATCTTTGCATGAAATGTCCCCTTGTTATCTCTAATTTTCTTGAAGAGATCTCTAGTCTTTCCCATTTTATTGTTTTCCTCTATTTCTTTGCATTGATCACTGAAGAAGGCTTTCTTATCTCTCCTTGCTATTCTTTGGAACTCTGCATTCAAATGGGTATATCTGTCCTTTCTCCTTTGCTTTTTGCCTTTCTTCTTTTCACAGCTGTTTGTAAGGCCTCCTCAGACAGCCATTTTCCTTTTTTGCATTTCTTTTCCTTGGGGATGATCTTAATCCCTGTCTCCTGTACAATGTCACGAACCTCCATCCTTAGTTCATCAGGCATCCTGTCTATCAAATCTAGTCCCTTACATCTATTTCCCACTTCCCCTGTGTAATTGTTAGGGATTTGATTTAGGTCATACCTAAATGATCTAGTGGTTTTACCTACTTTATTCAATTTAAGTTTGAATTTGGCAATAAGGAATTCAGGATCTGAGCCACAGTCAACTCCCAGTTCTGTTTTTGCTGACTGTATAGAGCTTCTCCATTTTTGGCTGCAAAGAATATAATCAATCTGGTTTTAGTGTTGACCATCTGGTGATGTCCATGTGTAGAGTCTTCTCTTGTGTTGTTGGAAGAGGGTGTTTGCTATGACCAGTGCAGTCACTTGGCAGAACTCTATTAGCATTTGCCCTGCTTCACTCTGTACTCCAAGGCCAAATTTGCCTGTTACTCCAAGTGCTTTTTGACTTCCTTCTTTTGCATTCTAGTCCCCTATAATGAAAAGGACATCTTTTTTGGGTGTTAATTCTAGAAGGTCCTGTAGGTATTCATAGAACCGTTCAACTTCAGCTTCCTCAGCATTACTGGTCGCAGTGTAGACTTGGATTACTGTGATATTGAATGGTTTGTCTTGGATATGAACAGAGATCAGTCTGTTGTTTTTGAGACTGCATCCAAGTACTGCATTTTGGACTCTTTTGTTGACTATGATGGCTACTCCATTTCTTCTAAGGGATTCCTGCCCACAGTAGTAGATATAATAGTCATCTGAGTTAAATTCACCCATTCCAGTCCATCTCAGTTCACTGATTCCTAGAATGTCGATGTTCACTCTTGTCATCTCCTGTTTGACCACTTCCAATTTGCCTTAATTCACGGACCTAACATTCTAGGTTCCTATGCAATATTGCTCTTTACAGCATCAAACACTGCTTCCATCACCAGTCCCATTCACAACTGGGTGTTGTTTTTCTTTGGTTCTATCCCTTCATTCTTTCTGGAGTTATTTCTCCACTGACCTCCAATAGCATATTGGGCACCTACTGACCTGGGGAGTTCATCTTTCAGTGTCCTTTTTGCCTTTTCATACTGTTCATGGGTTCTCAAGGTGGGAATATTGAGGTAGTTTTCCATTCCCTTCTCCAGTGGACCACATTTTGTCAGAACTCTCCACCATGACCCGTCCATCTTGTCAGGCAGAGCTAAAGAATTGTCAGGAAGACCTGAAAAATGAACTGATGGTGGTAAAAAGAAAAATAAAAATGTTAGCCATTTTGAAGAAGCAGGTTTGTTAAGTTAGGAAGAACCCAGGGGAAAAGGAACTTTTTGGTGTCCTTGAAAAGAAAAAGTCTTATGAAAGCTTTGCTGCTACTATATATATGCTGTCATTGCCTCATCATTGTCATCACTACTATCACTATTGTCTTGCTTTGCTTTAATTGCTGATGAATAAGATTTATATTAAACATGTCACAATATTTCACAATTGCATGTTGTTTGTAACTGGCTAAAAAGTATAGTTGAGGGACTTCCCTGGTGGTCCAGTGGTTAAGACTGCATTTTCAATGCAGGGTCAAGGGTTGATCATTGATCAGGGAACCAACATCCCGAATGCTATACACGATGCTAGAAATTCCCTGGTAGTCCAGTAGTTTAGAACTTTGTACTCTCACTACTGAGGGACCCCACTTGCCGCATTGAGTGGCCAAAACAAAAAAGGATAGTTGAACAAGCCTCTTCTATTTATGTGGTTATCTGGTTTTGTAAATCTGAATTTGGCTAAGGCCAATATTACAGAGTCCCAGAGCAAGGACTAAAACTCCATAGTTTCCGTCTACTACCCCAGGATATCTGCCCACATTTTTCTAGAGAATCAGCCTCTCGGAGGTCACTTAGAGGCTTGAACAAGCATTTCCAAAGAAGAATGAGTATGTTTCATGAATCAGGACATTTTGATGCATCTGTGAGTTGAAATGAGTAAGCTATAAGGTAATGAATAGTTCTTCATCATTTTTATTGTTATACCTTATTATTATAAAAGTTATATATATAAAAGTGTAAGCGCATTTTATTCACACAAAGAAATTAATAGATTTTTTTTCTCACTTAATAATAGGTGTTGAAATTCTTTCTATACTAGCATATACAGATTTGCTCTGGCTGTTTTAAGGACTGCATAGAAACATACCATATGTATATACAATGACTAATTTATCACAGTTGATTATATCCTCCTTCTTGAAACACTCTCTTCTCCAGGCTTTCATGACTCTTCCTAATCCATCATCCTATTTACAACTCAACTGCTTAATACTGAAACGATCATGGCACAGATCTTCCCTTTCTCTCTACGTTATTTATATCCTTATCCTAGACAATATCCAGGAAACCAGTATCTTTAAATATTGTTTATATTCCAGTAACTCCCAACATTCTATCACAGACCATATATTAATATTTAAGAGGAATCTCAAAGTTTTCACCAGCAGAATTCTTTATCCTTACTGCATACCCTGACTCACAGAATACTGTTCCTCTGCTTCTTTATGACAGTATATCATACCATCATGTGCCCTGTTCCTCAAATCAAAACTTAAGGATCTAAATTTAATTCTCATCACTACCTCACCTCCCATATCTGATTCATCTACAAGTCCCATTAGCTGTTTTTCAAAATGTATTCTAAACCAGCTTCTCTTGATTTTCTACATAATTCAAAGCCACCGTCACCTCTCACCAATACTATAATTATAGACAATTTTCCTCCTCTCTATTCACAATTCCATATAGACATTGCTCCGAGAGAGATATTTCAAAAAGTAAACACAGTTACATATTTCTCCAGTTTCACAATTCCAGTGTCTTTCCATTGTACCTTGGATAAAATACAAACTCTGTACTATAACCTAAATAGTCATATCTGAGTCAGCTCTTACTTACCTTCTCAGCTCCATCTCCTAAATTTTCTCCCAATACTGTGAACTGGCTTGTCTAATTTCAATTCATTCTTTCTTCTAAAGATGAAAGAGCTTTAAAAGAAAAAAAAAAATACATTTCCTGAGCTTTCTTTTGCCTTTGTTTCTGGATGGATATTAGAAATGCTAATCAGATGCGCTTGTGCAAGCATTTGGAAGGTAGAAAAGAAACAGTAGATTTCTTTCTGTCCATTTGGCCTTTTCTCCTCTCATGCAAATTTGGGGACTCATGGGCTCTCACAGCAATTTTCAAGCATCTATTTTCCAGTGTTCTGGATGTTGAGAGGCAGGTGTGGTGGAGGCAGAAGCCAAATTTCTCTTTCCAGTATCCGGTCACCAGCTTTGTGAGTGTGGAACACCAACAGTTATGTGATTTATCCTAACTTGTGCGTAAGAGCTTTGGCAGCATGAACTGGAACTTGGCAAATCCAGTGGTTGTCTCAGAAGTCATAGCTCTCCTCGTAGGCTAGTTTTCTGGTATTCCAATAACCATTCTTGGAAATGCAACTTACTCCTTCAAAAGATGTAAAGTCCCTCATTCCCTTTAGAAATTCTATTCTGTTTGAAAGACCTGGCATGTTGCCTTTTTATTATTATTATTAATTTTTACTGGGTACAGTTGCTTTACACTATTGTTAGTATCTGCTCTACAGCAAAGTGAATCAGTGATTCATACACATACATCCCCTCTTTTTTTGGAATCCCTTCCCGTTTAAGTCACCACAGAGCCCTGAGTCGAGTAGCGCTGTGCTGTGCAGTAGGTTCTTTTACTACTACAGAAACTTACTGAAACATATCCAAGCTTATCTTCATTAACTGTGTTTTTGAACTGGCCGTTACATTGAGCATACTACCCTCAAACTTCAAAGCATCCTTTAGCTTTTAACTAAATTATCATCTCCTCAAAATAGTTTCCCTTGTACCTCCAGTCAAAACTATTCCGGTTATATGTAGCTTTCACATCCCTCTATTTGTGGTCTTTATAAGATTTACCAATATGAAAGACAATTTGTTAATTTTTGCTGCTGTTGTTTGTCTCTCTCTGGCTCCCTTAGAATATAAATTCCATGAGAGCAGGGATTTTCTTGTCTTCTTTACTACTGAGTTCTCAACTCTGGAAAAGAATATAAAATATATTTATCTATTAAGTAAATGAATGTTTGAATGAAATGCCATTTCTTGGTAAATAATGTTACTTGTTTTTAGGTAGTATCAAGAACTTATGAATGGCCATCTTTGCAAAAGCCAATTGTATAGTTATGTAAGTATATCTACAGGGTAACATTCTACATGTAGGAATATTGGGTGAAAGGGCACATGCATTTAAAAAAAAATTTAGTTGGAGGATAATTTCTTTACAATGTTGTGTTGGTTTCTGCCATACAACAGAGTGAGTCAGTCCTAAGTATACATATGTCCCCATCCTCTTGAACCTCCTATCCTTCTACTGCATCCCCCCTGCCCATGCCTCTAGGTCACAGAGCATGTGTCGAGCTCCCTGTGTTATATAGCAACTTCCCACTAGTTGGCTATTTTACGTATGGTAATAAGTATGTTTCAGTGCTAGTCTCAGTTTATCCCACCCTTTCCTTCCCATGCTGTGTTCACAAGTTCTCTGTTCCTGCCTTGCAAATAGGTTCATCTGTACTATTTTTCTAGATTCCATATATATGTGTTTCTTCTTCTGCTGCTGCTGCTAAGTCGCTTCAGTCGTGTCCGACTCTGTGTGACGCCATAGACAGCAGCTCACAAGGCTCCCCGGTCCATGGGACTCTCCAGGCAAGAGTACTGGAGTGGGTTGCCATTGCCTTCTCCAATACATGTGTTAATATATGATATTTGTTTTTCTCTTTTTGACTTACTTCACATCATATAACAGGCTCTAGGTTCTTCCACCTCACTAGAACCAACTCAAACTTTTTTCCTTTTTGTGGCTGGACAATATTCCATTTTATACATGTATCATGACTTCTTTATCCATTCATCTGTCAGTGGACATCTAGGTTGCTTCCATGTCCTGGCTATTGTAAATAGTGCTGCAGTAGACATTGGGGTGAAGATGGTGAAGGACAGGGAAGCCTTGCATGCTGCAGTCCATGGGGTCACAAAGAGTCAGACATGCCTGAATGAGTGAACAACAACAAACGTTGGGGTACATGTGTCTTTTTGAATTATGATTGTCTCAGGGTGTATGCACAGTAGTGAGATTGCTGGGTCAAATGATAATTTTATTCCTAGTTTTTAAAGAAATCTCCATACTGTTCTCCATAGTGACTGTATCAATTTGCATTCCCAGCGACTATGCAAGAGGGTTCCCTTTTCTCCATATCCTCTCCAGCATTTACTGTATTTTTGACGATGGCCATTCTGACCGGTGTGAAGTGATACCTCATTGAAGTTTTGATTTGCATTTCTCTTATAATGATCAATATTTTGGTCATTATTAGAGACCAGCATTTTTTCATGTGTTTATTGACTGTATGTGCTATTTGAAGAAGTGTCTGTTTAAGTCTTCTGCCCATTTATTTATTTTTTTTTACATTGAAGGATAATTGCTTTACAGAATTTTGTTGTTTTCTGCCAAACCTCAACATGAGTCAGCCATAGGTATGCATATGTCCCCTCCCTGCTGAACCTCCCTCCCAGCTCCCTCCCCACTCCACCCCTCTAGGTTGATACAGAGCCCCTGTTTGAGTTCCCTGAGACTGCCCATTTTTTGATTGGGTTGTTTTTCTGATATTGAGCTGCTTGTATATTCTGGAGATTAATCCTTTGTCAGTTGCATTATTTTCAATTATGTTCTCCCATTCTGAGGGTTGTCTTTTCATCTTGTTTATGGTTTCATTTGCTGAGAGAACATGCATTTTTAATTTTAACATTTCTTGCTAAATTTCCTTCAAACAATTTACACAAATTTCCACTTCCATTAAAAATATGCAGGTGTCCATTTAGCCAACATGAGCCTTCAGTAAGTAATATCAAAGTTGTAAACTATTGTTAAGCTGAAATATGAAACAGATCTTCATTGTAATACAACTTGTATTCTTTAATTATAAGCAAGGTTAAGTATTTTTTATGTTAATTAACATTTTATGATTACAATTGCATATGTTTTGCCCATTTTCTTTTTTTGTGTGTGTGAATTACTTTTTCATTACACACATTTATCATGTGAGCATGGTGACTTTTTATAATTAACCTTCTGATTTTGTTTCTGAGAACTTTTTTCATGCAGATGCTCTTATTTCTTTTTATTAATAAAATTTGTTTCTTTTCTCTATTTTTTTTTGATTCAGTTATTTTTTTTTTCCAGTTCTCATTTTTAACGCTTCTCTTCTGCAAGATTTTATCTCTGTGTGAGAATTTTTGTTTATTTTGTTTTATTTTTTATGTGGAAATGTCATACTTGTGTCATACTTGAGGAAAGATCTAGTCATGTGCTATCACAGATGATATTTTGATTGCTTATGATAAAGGAAGCCATTCTAGCCTAAGCTCCAGATCAATTATAAATGGTTTTGTATTTCCTTTAAATTTATTTCTCCTTTTATTCTCCTTTTGTCTTAATTATGTGCATATGACTATTTGTCTATAGTGTAGTCAAGTTTGGTTCAGAGTAATAGAGAAGCGAATTAATACTTGTGTAAACAAAATAAAAGTCTATTAAAAAATTATATAAAAACTCCAGAGCTGGTGTATGCTTCTGTTTCATGGGATTCCGTGGTGGCTCAGACAGTAAAATGTCTGCCTACAGTGTGGGAGACATGGGTTCAGTCCCTGGATCAGGAAGATCCCCTGGAGAAGGAAATGGCAACCCATTTCTAGTACTCCTGCCTAGAAAATTCCATGGATGGAGGAACCTGGTGAACTACAGTTCATGGGGTTGCAAAGAGTTGGACACGACTGAGTGACTTCTCTTTCTTTCTTTCTTTCTTTCTGTTTCATGATGTTCTCAGGCAACTCAGTTCTTTCCAGTTAATTTTCATTATATCCTTAAGGTGATCTTTGTATCATTCACATGAATCCGGTTGTAGACAGGTATCTTTGTTCCTCGAACTACAATGGGGAAAGGGATGATAAAGGAGGGACCAAAGTTTCATATCAGCACCCTCTCTTAAGGAATGATCTGGAAGCCATTGCTGGACATTCCTGCTTTAGATGGCATTAGACAGAATTTAGCAATGTGTTCACATTAAGTAGTACTAAGGATCATCTATTTGTCTATTCTTGATAGACTTTTTACTTACTATAAGTAAATAATTTTGTCTGGCAGCATTAGCTGCTATTAGTCACTGTTTTGTTTTTTTCTTTGCTATCAAGCTTTTCTGGGTTTTCAGATTTGTTCTCCAAGGGCCTAGGAAATATTGAGAATAATGCATTTTTGAAAATTTATATATGTGTATTCATTAACTTAAGGGTACTCAATACAAGTGAAAAGGCCAGATTTCAATAATGTAATTAAGCCTTTTTTTATTTTAAATTCCAGTATATCTATCAACTATCTACTTTGCAAGACAACTCCTGGCTAAAATCAGTATAACACCTAATTAGTGAAACAAAGTAATAAACTCTTTAGAAAATGTATGCTAGATTATGATTCAGCGCAGTGTGATAATGAATTGATATTAGAGCTTTCATGTGACTCGCTTAATTTTTTATTTTATTAATAACATTGTGATATAGCTAAAATATACCTTCATTGTTATAATCATTTCAGAAATTAAGGTGAAAGAGAAAAGCTAGATTTTTTTTCTCAAATTTGTACATAAATTTAAAAATAAATTTGAATTAGAATGATTAAATGTACTTTTATAGTAGAAAATCACATACATTCTCTCAACTTCATTTGCTTCACTTATGTATCAGGAACATTTAACTTTTAGTCCTTGAATGGTTGCTTTTTAGCCAGCTTGAGTTTTACATTTCTTCCAATAATAAAACTTTTGTTTCTGTGGTTTGTGAATCCCATTTTGGTATAATTTCCTTCAAACATTTTTGCTAATGTTAACATAAAAAGACTGCACAGTTTTTTTGTAAATCATATTTTCATTTTTCTCAACTTAATAGTGTGAATGTTTACAAATAATTTCACTTTGCTTTTTACAACTGTGCTAATTATTCACCTGTAGTGTCCTAATTAGAAGATGTTATTTCTGGGAACTAATACTACCAGTCTAAAAATAGTCACTGCTATTGTCATTTCTTGCTTGTTTAATTCATAAATTTTTCAAAGGTGTTTGATCATATAAAATTTTACTGTGTGAAAACTGTGTCTCAAAAACTCAGTTGAAGACAAGGAAAATGTCATATCTAGGATAGGACTGTTTCAAATTTGGTTGAGAATTAACTCAGTGTTAAGATGAGAGTCTAATTTGGGGCTGTCTCCTGGAAAGGAAAAGAAATCTATTTGTATGATCTTAATTTTCATGTTCTGTGTTAAATACCTCTTGGGTATAGAATGATCAGACTGCTATTTGCTCAGAGAGCTTCTACAGAAGCAAACAGGTTCTTCCCAGAGATATCGTAATATCAGTCCTTTAGCAGAGTTGTGTGTGTATGCTCAGTCATGCGTGGCTCTTTGCAACTCCGTGAACTGCACCCTGCCAGGTTTCTCTGTCCAGGGAATTTTCCAGGCAAGAAAACTAGAATGGGTTGCCATTTCCTACTCCAGGGAATTTTCTCAACCAGGAATTGAACCCACATCTATTGTGTCTCCTGCACTGGCAGGTGGATTCTTTACTATGGAGTCACCTGGGAAGTGCTTTAGGTCCTCATTATTAATGAGGATGCTTGGGGAAAATTATAGAAAGGTTCAGTTGCTTGGATGAAACTTCCTTGTCATTACTTAGTACCCTTTCTCAGGATTTTAGATTGAATCTATCTTTGCACATGTAGGCTAATTTAGTATGGTTCTGGGATGAAGAGTTGCCAGTAACATGATCATAGTGAGTAAACCATCTAACAGACTCAGATTTGCATATCCTACTATCAGAGAATATGCAATTCAAGATTTCAGGTATTTATCTTTGCACATGCCTTGTAAAGCTGTAAGTTATAAAGGAAACTTTAATTCAAAGTAACATTGAAACTAAAATGAACTATTATCACATCAGAAAGAGTCATATAAGTCAAATAATTTTAGTGTGATTCTTGAACTTACCTAATTATCTTTGACAAAACATATCTTGCAAAATCTTGCAAAAACACACTTGATCTGAGTCTTGCTTATATTCAAACCATCACTATACTACCAGAATTTGTCATTTACTCACTGTAAGCTGTGCTCAATAAAAATAAATGTCCTTATTTAAGTGAGGCAGCAAGTTACGATAGAAATAGCATTGAGTTTACAGCCCAATGGGTTTTAATACTGACTCTTCCTTTAATAGACTCAATATGATGTTGAGTCAGTTACTTTAACAGTCCTGCACTCATTTGCCACATCTGTCAGTTAGGGATGGTGTTATTGGCTTTGAAATGTTATTTTAAGGATTAAAAAGATGGCAATATATATGCAGTATATATTTACATATATACAATATACATTAACACAAGTACAGTGCTTGCCTCAAAGTAGGCAAATCACCTCCAAAATTTCTGACCCATTATTTTAACTCAAATTTACATCAAATTATTCTATCATTTTGTCTTCTCTTGGTTTAAACAGTTTCTTATTTCTAGAGATACTTTCACTGTCACAGCTACTGTTTCATTTGTGGAATTATTTCTTCACAGTTCTAACAAACCAATAGAGCTGTACTGAAATTTAATAAAATCCCTTTTGCTCACCCTTTTTTTCACTCTCTTGAAGAGGAAAAATATAAACTATAAATCAATGTTAATTGAGAAATTCTTTAAAATATTTTGTTATTTCACAGATATGGTGGCTAAAACTAAATTATGAGGAAACAAGTGAGAACTGATGATGATTATATAAAATGTAAAAATGTTGAAATGTTGAGATAAAAAATACTGGGAATGTGAATCATTTTTTTTTTTTTTTGGCAAATCATTTTTAAAAGGTATCATTTATCACATTCTCTTATATGATGCCCAGTATACAGTTTATTAGCAAGTCTTTCTGGCCAGAAAATATAGTTTAGATTTTTTAGTTTCCTAAAATAGTTAGACTCATTTATGAAAACTTCACAAGCATAAAGTCAAATATTTAACAATGTGTAATTTTTTCTTAAGCCATAAACACCAGAAAATGGTGAAGTAAGTAGAGCTTTCTGCAAGACCTAAGATCAACTAGGACCAGGAAATACTTTCATGAATATATGAGGAAATACAGGACAACTTACAAATGTACTTTACTAAAAGGTAACAGAGCACGGAGGGGTGACCAAGTGAAAAATTTCATACTTATGGGAAGTCTTTACAATGGTCTTTACTTGTTTTGCAAATAATTGCTTATGTGGTAATTTTCCTTACTTTGTTATATAGAATTTTGTTACTGAAATTTGTATCTAAAATATGTAAACTAAGTTGAGGACTGTTGTCCTATAAATATGAAATATATTTTAAAAGGCATGAAATGTATATAAAAAGCAAAAGATTTAAAAACGGCAATCAGTTCAGTCTCCCAGTCTTGTCCGACTCTTTGTGACCCCGTGGACTACAGCAAGCCAGGCCTCCCTTTCCATCACCAACTTCCAGTGCCTACTCAAAGTCATGTTTATTGAGTTGGTGATGCCATCCAACTGTGTCATCTTCCGTTATCCCCTTCTCCTCCTGCCTTCAATCTTTCCCAACAGTGCTTTGCATCAGGTGGCCAGAGTATTAGAGTTTCAGCTTCAGCATCAATCCCTCCAATGAATATTCAGGACTGATTTCCTTTAGGATTGACTGATTGGTTCTCCTCACAGTCCAAGGGATGCTCAAGAGTTTTCTGCAATACCACAGTTCAAAAGCATCAATTCTTCAGTGATCAGCTTTCTTTATAGTCCAACCCTCACATCCATACATGACTACTGGAGAAGGCATAGCTTTGACTGGACGGACCTTTGTTGGCAAAGTAACGTCTCTACTTCTTAACATGCTGTCTAGGTTGGTCATAGTCTTTCTTCCAAGGAGTAAGTGTGTGTCTTTTAATTTCATAGCTGCAGTCACCATCTGCAGTGATTTTGAAGCCCAAGAAAATGAAGTCTGACACTGTTTCCATTGTTTCCCCATCTATTTGCCATGAAGTAATGGGACCAGATGCCAGGATCTTAGTTTTCTGAATGTTGAGTTTTAAGCCAACTTTTTCACTCTCCTCTTTCACTTTCATCAAAAGGCTCTTCATTTCCTCTTCACTTTCAACCATAGGGGTGGTGTTATCTGTGTATCTGAGGTTATTAATATTTCTCCTGGCAATTTTGATTCTACCTTGCACTTCATCCAGTTCAACGTTTTGCACGATGTACTCTGCATAGAAGTTAAATAAGCAGGGTGACAATATGCAGCTTTGACGTACTCCTTTGCCAATTTGGAACCAGTCTCTTGTTCCGTGTCCGGTTCCAACTGTTGCTTCCTGACCTGCATATAGATTTCTCAGGAGGCAGGTCAGGTGGTCTGGTATTCCCAACTCTTGAAGAATTTTCCACAGTTTGTTGTGATCTACACTGTCAAAGATTTTGGTGTAATCAATAAAGCCAAAAATTCCATGCTTTTCTGGAATTCTCTTGCTTTTTCTATGATCCAGTGGATGTTGGCAATTTGATCTTTGCTTCCTCTGCCTTTTCTAAATCCAGCTTGAACATCTGGGAGTTCACAGTTCATGTACTGTTGAAGCCTCACTTGAAGATATTTAAGCATTACTTTGCTAGCTTGTGAGATGAGTGCAATTGTGTGGTAGTTTGAACATTCTTTGGTATTACCCTTCATTGGGATTGGGATGAAAACTGACCTTTTCCATTTTTGTGACTACTCCTGGGTTTTCCAAATTTGCTGGCATACTGAGTGCAGCACTTTAATAGCATCATCTTTTAGGATTTGAAATAGCTGTATACATGGACTCTACATGGAGATCACCCGATGGTCAATACCAAAATCAGATTGATTATATTCTTTGCAGCCAAAATGGAGAAGTTCTATACAGTCAGCAAAAACAAGACCAGAAGCTGATTGTGGCTCAGACTATGAACTCCTTATTGCCAAATTCAGAAAGTAGGGAAAACCACTAGACATTCAGATATGACCTAAATCAAATCCCTTACGATTATACAGTGGATGTGACAAATAGATTCAAGGGGTTAGATCTGATAGACAAGAGTGCCTAAAGAACTATGGAAGGAGGTTCATGACATTGTACAGGAGGCAGTGACCAACACCATCCCCAAGAAAAAGAAATGCAAAAAGGCAAAATGGTTGCCTGAGGAGGCCTTATAATAGCTGAGAAAAGAATAGAAGTGAAAGGCAAAGGAGAAAAGGAAAGATACACCCATTTGAATGCAGAGTTCTGAAGAATAGCAAGGAGATAAGAAAGCCTTCCTCAGTGATCAGTGCGAAGAAATAGAGGAAAGCAATAGAATGGGAAAGACTAGAGATCTCCTCAAGAAAATTAATGATACCAAGGGGACATTTCATGGTATGGGCACAATAAAGGACAAAAATGGTATGGATCTAAAAGAAGCAGATGGAGAAGGAATTGGGAACCCACTCCTGGTTGGGGTCCACGGGATAGCAAAGAGTTGGACAAGACTGAGCAACTATGACCAACAGAAGTAGAAAATATTAAAAAGAGGTGGCAGGCATACACAGAAGAACTATACAACAAAGACCTTCATGACCCAGATAGCCACGGTGGTGTGATCACTCACCTAGAGTCAGATATCCTGGAATGCTTCCTTGGGAAGACTCACTATGAACAAAGCTAGTGGAAGTGATGGAATTCCAGCAGATTTATTTCGAATCCTAAAAGATAATACTGTTAAAAATGGCATTAAAAGATATCAATCAAATTTGAACATGTTGGGAAAAAAGCAGATGAATGTTCAATGCTTTTGTTTGTTTTTCAGAATACCATAGCTATGTGATATTTGAATATATAATTTTAAAGAGTTGATTATTGACATTTTAATTGGTAACAAGGAGAAAGGAATTTCTGTAAAGAAAGATCTGTACAAGACTTGATTTTAAGAATAGGAGTCATGCTAGAGATCAGTGGGTAAACATATGATTTCATATGAACAAAAGTGAAGCAGAAAGTACTAGCAGACAATGAAAAAATAGGAAAAGACATAAACAGACAATTTTTTAAAATTATATATTTGTGTGTCTGTATCTGCGTGTGTATATATCTATATAAAATCAACCCTTAAATGTGTGAAAAATATACAGACTCAATCACAATAGCTATTTTAAAAAATAACAAAAAAACTCTGAGAAACTATGCTTTTCTCAGCAGATTGCTGAAATCAGTAGTTATTTAAAAACTCTAGGGCTTTGAACTTTCCCTAGCATTTAGTAGTTTTAGAATTCTTTTATGTCAATCAAGATAGAATGTCATTTTTTTTACTCTTTATGTTAATTTTCTTGATTATGTTTGAACTTAAATCTCCTGCTTATTAGCTTTATATATCCCCCCTTTAATGAAATGCCTGTGTATTTTGTGAATTTTTATTTTGTCCTTTTTACTTTCCTTAAAGTAGGTTTTAGCTTATATGTGTTGAAAAGATCCTCTTCTACTTTCTAATTTTTTCCTGCTCTATGTTATTACTCAATAATATAATTCTTATTTTTAAACTATTCAAATTTATCAATTTTTATAGATTAGCTTGTATATGTGGTTTAAGACATTTTTTTCAAGCTTTCATTCAGAAAGATATCATGTATTTTCCTGTGTCTTAATATTTTCTTTTTTCACAGACTTTACTGAGATTATAATTAACATATAACAAACTTTGTATTAAGTTTTAGATATAAAACATGTTGACTTGATACAACTATACTGTGCAAAGAGATTACCTCATAGCATTAACTAATATCTCCATCATATCACATAATCACCATTTCTTTTTTATGGGTAGAATATTTAAGATCTACTCTGTTAGCAACATTCAAGAATGTAATAGAGTATGAAGAAGATCCTTAGGACTTACTCACTTTTTAACTGGAAGTTTTTACCTTTTGACCAAAACTCCCCAATTCCCTCAACTGCCAGTCACTGGAAACCATAATGCTATCCTCTGTTTCTATGATTTTGGCTTTTTTCAAAGATCAGTTCAATTCAGTTCAGCTGCTCAGTTGTGTCCAGCTCTTTGTGACCCCATGAACTGCCGCACGCCAGGCTTCCCTGTCCACCACAAACTCCCAGAGCTTGCTCAAACTCGTGTCCATTTAGTCGGTGATGCCATCCAACCATCTCATCCACTGTCATCCCCTTCTCCTCCTGCCTTCATTCTTTCCCAGCATCAGGGTATTTTCCAATGAGACAGTGCTTCACATCAGGTGGCCAAAGTATTGGAGCTTCAGCTTCAGCATCAGTCCTTCCAATGAATATTCAGGACTGATTTCATTTAGGATTGGAAGGTTTGATCTCCTTGCAGTCCAAGGGACTCTCAAGAGTCTTCTCCAACACCAGAGTTCAAAAACATCAATTCTTCTGTGCTCAGCTTTCTTTAAAGTTCAACTCTCACATCCATACATCACTACTGGAAAAACCATAGTTTTGACCAGGTGGACCTTTGTTGGCAAAGTAATGTCTCTGCTTTTTAATATGCTGTCTAGGTTGGTCATAGCTGTTCTTCCAAGGAACAAACATCTTTTAATTTCATGGCTGCAATCACCATTTGCAGTGATTTTGGAGCTCAAGAAAATAAAGCCTGTCAATGTTACCATTGTTTCTCTATTTGCCATGAAGTGATGGGACCTGATGCCATGATCTTAGTTTTTTGAATGTTGAGTTTCAAGCCAGCTTTTTCACTCTCCTCTTTCACTTTCATCAAGAAACTCTTTGGTTCTTCTTTGCTTTCTTTTATAAGGGTGGTGTCATCTGCGTATCTGAGGTTATTGCTATTTCTCCCGGCAATCTTGATTCCAGCTTGTGCTTCATCCAGTTCGACGTTTTGCATGATATACTCTGCACATAAGTTAAATAAGCAGGGTGACAATATATTTTTTGTATTTTTTAAGATATTATTTGTAAATGATATCATTCAATGTTTATCTTAATCTTTCTGACTCATTTCACTTAATATAATGCCCTCAAGGACTGTCCTTGTTACCAGAAATTAAATGACAGACTTTTTTATATGGATGAATAATATCTCATTATACATATAAATATAAATTATAATATAATAATATAATCTATAATATATTATAATATTAATATAACAATATAATTAATATATTAGAATATTTATATAATTACTATATGTTATATATATGTACATATTATATATTATATATATGTATGAATATCTGTTACATCCTCTTCACATAATGTTTATCCACTCACCCATTGAGGGACAGTTGTATTTCTCACTTGGGTGTTGTGAATAAGGCTGCAGTTAACTTGGGAGTGCATATATCTCTTTGGGATTCTGTTTTCATTTCCTTTAGATATATACTCAGATGTGGAATTGCTAGTGCATATAGTGGCAGTTCAGGACTTTTTTTTTAGAAACCTCAGTATGATTTCCAGTGATCCAAGGTGTGCTGGAAATTATCACCTGGAAACCTGTACTTCCGCAAAGCCTCTCTCACCCACAGGTGACTGTCTCAGGCAATTTTTTGCAGGGTCTTTCAGACTGTGGCCAAAACAGGTTAGATCTGTCTATGGGCCACTGCAAGGTCTGCTGCCAGCACTGAGGTCTGTCTGCCTTGATGCATGAGTAGACGAGACTTCTTCCCAGTCCCATGGTGTATGATACTAGATCCCTCAAAGGTGATTGTGGCTCCCTCAAAGCCACTTTTGTTTATGAATAGATCACAAATTTTTCTTGTTGAAAGAAGATACAAAAGAAAACAGGGGTGATAGATGGCTTATGCTGCTATGATCTTGATGTCACTCTCACTATTTTTCTTTTAACATTTAAGTACAGTGTCTGGATAAAATGTCAGATGTCCAATTATATTTGATTTCAGATATACAACAGATAACTTTTTAGTACAAATATATTCCAAATAATTTGGGACATATCTATACTAAAAGTTCGTTTCTGAAATTCAAAACTAAGTATCCTCTATATTTGCTTATTATAATTGTCAACCTTACATTTAAGTAGTATGTTGTGTGTGTGTGTGATGTAAGGTAGAGTCCCACTTTAATTTTTTTATGCAGTATCTTCTGTGACAACAAGAACACCTGTAAACCCATATTTCATTTTGAAATCTATTAGCCAGGATTCAGAAAATACGCCCTCATGTTACCATGACATTCACACATTTTAACCTTTAGAAAGTATTCTTTTTATAAAACATTTTACATCTGAAAGTTAATTAAGGTCAGAAGAAATACCCATATTCTGGTGCTTGAAGCTGTATAGGCATGAATCTCCCTAGAACTTTTACTTAATACATTTTTTATATAATGTCTCCAGTAAGACACACTCCAATGCCAGCTGATAGTTAGATTTCTAAATATTTTCATTCCATCTCTTGCTGAGCTCTATCAGTCTATCATAACAATGTAAGTTATTTGCAAATCTTGTATACCTATTCTCATTATGTAAAAAGCTTCTTTATTATTGAAACAACTGAAAATGTAGATGTCTATAAAAAATTTTTTTCAGAGTTTCAAACAAAATACAACCCAGGGGTGACCCCTTAATTCATTCTTCTGCCAAAATCACTCCTTTAATTAGAGTTTTTTCACTCTGTGATTGAATTTATCAACTTACAGGGACTCAAAGAGTACAGCAGAATGATTGCTTCTCAACACCTAAATATCAGGCTTATATACACAACATACTTTAATTGGTGATCATCATCATTTTTTTTTTTTAGTATTTCCTACAAATATAACACTGTAATAGACATTGTATGGGATCCACAGCTGTCTTTACACATGCCAAATATCCAGGTTATTAATGGAAGTACAAAGTTTAAACAGGCAGACTATTATAAGAGGTACTAATCACAATGTAACAAAACGAGGAAGAAATTATTTCTGGCTGGATATACCTGTGAAGGTATGATCATAGGGGAAATTAGATTTAAGGAGGGTCTTGAAAGATTAACTGATGTACAAACTGTGAAATGAAATATGTTTATAATGTCCTAAAACAGAATTTTATAATGTCCCTTCCTTGCTTTAGTAATTCAGTAAGAAGGTTCTCCCTAGTTATCTAAATAAGATACAGAAATCTTTACCCACAAACCTTCATACCATGTGATTAATTATATTTTGGCACTGGAAATGATATTTTATACAGATTCTTGGTATTTATACAAGGTCTGATTAAATCAGTATTAAAGTATGTGAGAAAATAAAACAAGTATTATATGGTTAACTTCTATGAAGAAGTTTATTAACTTGTATCATAATTATTGAAATGTAGTGATATTGAAAGGACATATCTCTAGAGGAGAAATTTATCAAAGATCCAAATAAAAAGGAACTGAGTTCCCAAATTTATCAATACATTTCATGGCCATATTTCCCCTAGGAAATGCTCAGAAATAGACTTATTTCACATTTTTCTTCAAAACTAAGAAATAGTTTCTAGTCATTCCACCAGCCAAATAATGTAAAGGCTAAATGGTGGCTTGTGTGCCATAACACAGTAAAAAAAGAGCCTTTATAATGGAGAAATACGTCTCCAGTAAAAAAAAAAAAAACAGAGGAGAGCAAGAAGAATCATTAACAAAAGTACAAACTTAATCTTAAACTTTTACAAAATGGTTGTTGGTTCTACATCTCCCTTTGCAAATACCATCTTTAGCAAAAGATCTGCAGTGAACTTCCCTATAAGTGAATTTTGATGATAAGCCAAAAATATGTTGACTTTTATTTATTTATTTATTTAATATGTTGACTTTTAAATGGCTTTCAGTAGGAATGGCACACCCCCTCAGAGAGGTCTGCTGTGCTCTTTCTATTTATTCCTCTCTTATGCTAGGCTTGTAGATATTGAGAACCTGTTTTACAAGGATAGAATTTTAATCCAAGACTATTTCACCAGTCCCGTGCCTAAGATGAGAACCAGTAATGAAAAAGTCAGAAAGCATCTAACATTTGTGGAAATTTCTTTGGAAGTTAGAAGGATTTTGAATCCTAAATTGAGATGGAAGGATTTAACTTGAGGAAATAGATATATCTTCTATTAAGACAATATAAAAAGGAGTGAAATTATGCGTTGATGACAATAAGATGTTTACATGGGGGTAAGCATAAAGTATTAGGAAGTTTCACCTGACATTCCTTATTTTCTCTATAAAATAGAGACACTGATGTCTTAGCATGAAAGTAGAGATGAAGGAGAAAGGGAAATGCCTGCTTGCAACAATCATTGTGGGATCTAAAAGAGAGAAGTTGACTGAATTATAAAAGATTTCTGGGTGTCATTAGGGTCTAGCCATGTTGAATAACATGGTTTGTTTAACCATATAGTATAGAATTGAATGATTTTTTTTTTTTCCCAGTCAGTGTCAGTATGAGGCAGGAAATTATGGGCAACAAAGAGAATGTATTTTGGAATCCCACTGTGCTTGGTTCAAATTTATCTTACTTTCTAGCAATGTGACCTTGGGCAAGATATTTAACATATCTAAACTCTAGATTTTCTGCCTACAATAGTGGAATAAGTGAGTCTATATCACAAGGTTATGGTGGAGCTGAAATGAAGAAATGCATATAAAGTATTTAGCAAAATGTTTGGTACAGAGTAAATATTTAATAAAATGTCTAATAAAAATATTTAATAAAGCTATTTGAATAGGGAAAATAATGCTCACTAAAAATAATTTGTTTTGATTTGAATTTGTGAGTATTCAAAGGATGTAGTAAAGGGACAATATAAAATGGGATTTACAATACAACATGAAGATGGATTGGAGTAATCAATTTGGAACTAAAGGAATTAGGTCCCAGAGACAAGATAAGAGTAGTAGTAGATTTTTCAAGTAACAAGACCATAGAGGGCACACAGAGGTCTCATATTGGTAACTGAGCAAAGTGTGGGGCTGCCAGTGGACTGATGTCCCTTAGTATTAAGTAGAAATGCATAGTTCATTCTCATCTTAATTCCATTGTATCTACTAATATATTTTTTATCATTCATCTTGTGTCTTTCAACTTAAATTGTAAGCTGTGTTTACTCTAGAACATGGGTAATATATTCTTATGCAAGTGATACACATAAACTATAAATATAATAACTGTGGGTTGAAAAACAACAAAAAAAATCAGAACCTTTTTATTAGTTATCAGTTCTTGAACCTGGAAGATCTCATCTTACAGTCCAAATGAAAACATTGCAAAACAGCTGATATTATTATGTCACTTAATTTCAAGTAAAGCCATAAATATAGTTTCAAAAACCAAATGTTCCTTTTTAAAAAAACTATTTTTATTTGTAAAGTATCAGTGCTTAAGTAAAATTACATTTCATCTTTTAACTTTATATAAAGTAAGTGAAAATTTTAGTTTCCTTGCTCTCAAGTCTCTTTTTGCTGAATTCCTTTAATTCTTCTTTGAAAAAGAAAACCAAATTTCTTCTCTCCAGCTTTTTTTTTTCCTTCACTAAATGTATCTTTCATCAGTAATTATACCTATTGTTTGCATTTTTTTAAGTAGATTTTTCTTGTAGAATCATCCTCTGCTGAGCCGCCAGGGAAGCCCCTACATTGGAAGCTGGCAAAACACCACCTATGAGCCCATCCAGTTTTTAGAAATAAAGGTTTATTTGTAAACAATCATCCCATTTTGTTTGCATATTGTCCATCGCTGCTTCTATTGTCTAAGGACAGGGTTGAGTAGTTGCAACTAACTCAACTGACTATAGACTGTAAAGCCTATAACATTTACTGTTTGGTGCTTTAAAGAAAATTTTAGCTGACCCTGATTTCCTTAATTATCTGTGGCTTACACTTTTCACATAACTCTTGTTTTATTGGTGTTTTTCTAAGTCTATATATATAGATGTTTCTTAGACATTTGAATTATTTCATATTATACTGTGCATTGATATACACTTATTTTATCATTGGTAGAGATTTAGATATTTTCTACTTTTTAAGATAACATCACAGTTATGAAATGTATATAAACTCTTGCTAGTGTATGGTATATATATTTTAGATTGTTATAGAATAGAAGCAGCATTCTATTAATATAATATATTCTTACATACTAAGTTCATGAATATTCCAGTTCATTACAAAATGAAAAGTATAAGCAGAGAAAATAACCAACAAGGAGCTACTATATAGCATATGGAACTCTGCTCAACAGTTATGTGGCAGCCTGCGTGGGAGGGGAGTTTGGGGGAGAATGGATACATGTATGTGTATGGCTGAGTCCTTTTTCTGTCTACCTGAAACTCTCACAACATTGTTTATTAATTGCCTATACTACAATACAAAATAAAGTTTTAAAAACCACATTATATTAATTTCAGTTATACAACATAATGACTCAGTATTAGTTAAAAAAAAAGAAAAGAAAAAAATAGTGTTATGGAAATGACTGTCAAATCATGATCCTCAAATTTTAAAAGCATTACATTATTCAGTTCAGTTCAGTCACTCAGTTGTGTCTGACTCTTTGCAACCCCATGAATCGCAGCACGCCAGGCTTCCCGGTCTATCACCAACTCCCAGAGTTTACTCAAACTCATGCCCATCGAGTCGGTGATGCCATCCAGCCATCTCATCCTCTGTCGTCCCCTTCTCCTCTTGCCCCCAATCCCTCCCAGCATCAGGGTCTTTTCCAATGTGTCAACTCTTCGCATGAGGTGGCCAAAGTATTGGAGTTTCAGCTTCAGCATCAGTCCTTCCAATGAACACCCAGGACTGATCTCCTTTAGGATGGACTGGTTGGATCTCCTTGCAGTCCAAGGTATTCTCATCATAGACCATACCAATACTAGTGACTGCTACTTATCTACTCAATAATAGGATCCCTCTTTTGTATTTATGAGTAAAAAACCCATTTAGCCAAGTCTCAATTAAGCATACTTAGTACTTCAGGCTCCATACAGCTAAGAATGGTCTTGTAAAACTAGTCTTTCCAAGTAATTATAGAAAGAAATGCAGACATTGCCCCCAATGACCATTTGAAAACACTGAGTTGAATAGGTTTCCATAACTGATATATAATAAATTGGAAAGTAATGTACCTTGATGATGTATTCAGTTATAATATTATTTGAATTTTCTGATATGTAACTTTTTGTGGTTTGGGACAATTAAGCCACTATCTTTTTTAAGCTGCAGTAGTAGAGCTTCTTGTTATTTGAAATGTAGCCCTAACAAGCAACCAGAAATCTATAATGTGCTAAAATTAGTTCTGTTAGGCTGATATTAACTTCCTATGTGAACATGTTTTTCTCCCTAATGACTGTAAGAACATCGAACACAGGAAGTTTTTATAAAGTAAGTATTTACTATATATACATAACTGTAAACACTATTTACATTTGAGCACTTCTAGAAATTTTAAATTAGAAAATTTCTATTTTTGGACTAAAATTATCTTCCCAGATCAAGTCTTACATAAGCAACAGATTTTGTTCTGTCTCTCCTGGGATGTCTGACACAAATTTCAAATTTAATATAACCAAAGCTGAATGTTTAGTCTTACTTACCAAATCTTTCTCCTCCTTCATTCTTCAAGAGCTCCATTCTGTTACTCAGGCAGCAACTTGGGTCACTTCCTCTTTACAGCCAACATTACCAAAATGCAGTATGCTACCAACGTGTCTGACTGAAGTCTACTTCCACAATTCTACCCCTTCGCTTGACCTCGAATTCAGCACCATGAAACATGTTATCATCTCTCACCACTGCTGCTGCAGTCTCTCCCTAAGTAAACACTCTACTTTTCCTTCTACTCCCTCTCTTAATGGTTTTTCATACAGGAGTGATCTTTTAAAAATATAGGTTGAATATTTCTCTTAAGTACTTTTAAAGGCTCTCTATCATGCTATGAAAATTGTGGTTTAAAAATGCCCTGTGTGACCAGTTCCTGTGAATCACTTCAACCTAATCTTGTTTTCATTTTCCTGCCTTTTCATTATCTTCAAGAAATCATGTGTTATTTCAGTTCCTAAATCATTCTAAATTGTTTTCTATCCATGAGACTCTATTTACGCTGTCCCTCTTGGTTGATTGTCTCCCTAGAAAATTATTACCTTTCCTTTACATCTAGGTTTTAACATTACCTCTTTCCTTAGTGTCCCTCACTGATATTCAATCTAAGTAAATATCCTCCTTGCTTTCTACCACTTATGCAATTATTCTCTTTGATAGCTCACAGCTCCATTACTTTTCCTTAATAGCACTTTATAAACAAAGGCCGAGGTCATCCATCTCCATTTGCTTCAACATTGTATACTCACTCATTAGGGTAGAGTATGGCACGTAGTAGGTGTCCAATAAAAGTATGAAAATAAAAGATGAATTCATTACAGAGTGAGTTTGCTGAAATGCATTACCAGTAGTTGCAGTGAGGGATTTCAGAACTGAGAGGGCAAATGAATACCACCAAGACATTATCTATGTTTCTAAAATATTTTGATACCATAGACCCTGGATCACTAAAATTCAATGAAACTATGTGTTTTAGTACTTGATTTCAGATGCTTTTTTTTTTTTTTACACACAATCACATACTTAATAGTTCCCTCATAACTTGGTAAAGAATCTGCCTGTAATGCAGGAGACCTGGGTTCAATTCCTGGGTTGGGCAGATCCCCTGGAGAAGGAAATGGACCCACTCCAGTATTCTTGCCCGGAGAATCCCATGGACAGAGGAACCTGGCAAGCTACAGTCCATGGGATCACAAGAGTCAGACACAACTTAGTGACTAGATCTCCACCAAGGGGCATATTGGGCTTTCCCAATGGCTCAGGAGTAAAGAAGAGAAAAAGTAAAAATGACTGCTACTCAGTGTTGGACTCTTTGCAACCCCTCGGACTGTAGCCCACCAAGCTCCTCCATCCAAGAAATTCTCCAGGCAAGAACACTGAAGTGGGTAGCCATTCCCTCCTCCAGGGGATCTTCCCAACCCAGAGATCAAGCCCAGGTCTCCCTTATTACAAGCATATTCTTTACTGTCTGAGCCACTAGGGAAGCCCTAGACTTATATGAAACAAAATCAAAATCATGCAACCAACATGAAAGACACCTCCTGCTCTCTAAATTCATGAATGTAGCAGGAATAGTTTAGCCATTAACACAGAAAATATAAAAAGAGACTAAAGGTACAGAGTCCAGTATTGGAGATTATAACTTCATATATGTCCATTTTGATAGAGTGAATTTTGTTATTTATTTCTCTTGATTTCTGAATGTAACAAAATCTTCTTTTGCAAAGATTTCACACAAATATAGAAAATATTCCTCCAAGTTATAGTTTATCTTGAATTTATTAAAAACTATGAAAGTGAAAGTGAAAGTCACCCAGTCATGTCCAACTCTTTGTGATCCCATGGACTGTAATAGTCTGTAGAATTCTCCAGACCAGAATACTGGAGTGGGTAGACTTTTCCTTCTCCAGGGTCTCACAACCCAGGGATTGAAACCAGGTCTCATGCAGTTCAGGCAGATTCTTTACAAGCTGAGTCACAAGGGAAACCCATTAAAAACTATGGATGAATATGAACCTTAATGTGATCTAAGTACACGTTAGCTAAATGGATTAATTTATCAACAACAACATTTGCTGCTGCTCTAAATCTTCATTGTATTACATTTTGTTGGCATTTACCTTAATCAAAGAAAATAGATTCAATGTTTTTGCTTTCCTTTATAGGGAATATTTTTGTCATTTATATGCTTTATTTTTGAAATACAATTTATAAATATTATGTCCTTCATGCTATTAGTAAAATACTTTCATATCTATTGTGAGATATACACTATCAAATGTACTTGAAATACTTCATTTAATAATTCATCAAAGATATTTTTTCTTTATATAGAATGAATATTGACTATAATAACATTTTTGTAAAGAACATGCACAATAAAATGAGTAAGTCAGGAGAAAAATTAGTAAATTATGTAAATATGAGTGTATGAGTCACTAAGTATTTTGGCTACCATATTTCTAAGTTGATTATTAAAATCTAACATCCATGAATTCCCTTAGTTTTAGTGTCTTTATGTTTTTATTCAGTTCAGTTCATTGCTCAGTCATGTCAAATTTGCAACCCCATGGACAGCAGCACGCCAAGCATCCCTGTCCATCACCAACTGCCAGAGCTTGCTCTAACACATGTCCATCGAGTCAGTGATGCCATAAAACCATCTCATCCTCTCTCATCCCTTACTCATCCTGCCTTCAATCTTTCCCAGGACCAGGGTTTTTTACAATGAGTCAGTTTTTCACATCAAGTGGCCAAATTATTTGTTTCAGCTTCAGCATCAGTCCTTCCAAAGAATATTCAGGACTGATTTCCTTTAGGATTGACTGGTGGATCTCCTTGCAGTCCAAGGGATGCTTATGAATCTTCTCCAATACCACAGTTCAAAAGCATCAATTCTTCAGTGCTCAGTTTTCTTTATGGTCCAACTCTCCCATTTATACACGACTACTGGAAAAACCATAGCTTTGACTATATAGACCTTTGTTGGTAAAGTAATGTCTCTACTTTTTAATATGCTGTCTAAGTTTGTCATAGCTTTTCTTCCAGGGAGCAAGTGTCTTTTAATTTCATGGCTGAAGTCACCATCTTCAGTGATTTTGGAGCCCAAGAAAATAAAGTCTCTCACTGTTGCCATTGTTTTTCTATTTGCCCTGAAGTGATGGGACCGGATGCCATGATCTTAGTTTTTAAGCCAGCTTTTTCATTCTCCTCTTTCACTTTCATCAAGAGGCTCTTTAGTTCCTCTTCAGTTTCTGCCATAAGGGTGGTGTCATCTGCATATCTGAGGTTATTGATATTTCTCCTGGCAATCTTGATTTCAGTTTGTGCTTCATCCAGCCTGGCATTTTGCATGATGTACTCTGCATAGAAGTTAAATAAGCAGGGTGACAATATACAGAACTGATGTACTCCTTTCTCAATTTGGAACCAGTCCACTGTCCCATGTCCAGTTCTAACTGTTGTTTCTTGACCTGCGTACAAATTTCTCAGGAGTCAGGTAAGGTGCTCTGGTATTCCCATCTCTTTCAGAATTTTCTACAGTTTGTTGTGATCCACACAGTCAAAGACTTCAGTGTAGTCAATGAAGTAGAAGTAGATGTTCCTCTGGAATTCTCTTGCTTTTTCTATGATCCAGCAGATGTTGGCAATTTGACCACTGGTTCCTCTGCCTCCTCTAAATCAAGCTTGAACATCTGGAAGTTCTTAGTTTACGTACTTTTTAAGCCTAGCTTGGAGAATTTTGAGCATTGCTTTACTAGCATGTGAGATGAGTGCAATACTATGGTAGTCAGAACATTCTTTGGCATTGCCTTTCTTTGGGGTTGGAATGAACACTGACCTTTTCCATACAGTCCTGTGGCCACTGCTGTGTTCCAAATTTGCTGGCATATTAGATGCAGTACTTGCACAGCATCATCTTTAAAATAGGATTTTAAATATCTCAACTGGAGTTCCATAACCTCCACTAGCTTTGTTCATAGTGATGCTTCCTAAAGCCCACTTGACTTCGCACTCCGGGTTGTCTGGATTTAGGTGAGTGATCACACCATCGTGGTTATCTGGGTCATGAAGATCTTTTTTGTATAGTTATTTTATGTATTCTTGCCACCTCTTCTTAATATCTCCTGCTTCTGTTAGGTCCATACCGTTTCTGTCCTTTATTGTGTCCATCTTTGCATGAAATGTTCCCTTGGTTCTATAATTTGCTCGAAGAGATCTCTAATGTTTCCCATTTTATTGTATTCCTCTATTTGCATTGATCACTAATATTGTTATTGGTAGTTTGCATTTAAAATAGTTATTTTTAAAGGTTTTATTTAACCCTTATACTTTTTAAGTTTACAAAATCAATGCAATCTTGATATAAGAAACTTAAAATATGGAGGTATATGGAAATAAACTGTCTGCCATAATTTCATTCTTCTCAACTGGAGAAAATTTAATATATTCAGTTATTTTATTATAAAATATCTTAAGTGCTTAATCCTTTCTATATGTTACCCAGAACTATTTTGAACCAAAAAATGCTGCAAATATGTAACTGCCACAAGCAAATGCATTTCTAAGTCTTACCATAAAGTATGTGTAACATCCACATGTTGTTTGTTTCATGTTGTTACATGAAATAAACAACATGTTTATTTCAAATATGTTGAAATAAATGAATCACAGCAGATTTTTCTGCAAAAGTAACTTTTCCTAAAATCCCTTTTTGTAAACTCTTCAACTTTCTAACAGAAAGTTTTATGATTTTTAAAGTAATCTTGGCCTAGTCATCCCAAAGTGAGTGCTCAGTCTAGATTTTATTATGAATTAGTTTGCTTCCCAAGTTTTGCTTGCTTGGTTCCAGCACAAATTAGTGTAAGACTAATTTTTATAATAATTTTTATTATTATAAAATTATTAAAGTATAACTAATATTAATAATAATGTTTTTACTTTTTTCTAATTTCATGCTTGGTTTTTAGTTAGATTGTTATTTTAAATGAAGTTTTAAATTTATTTTTATTTTATATTGGATTATTGTTGATTTGTGTATTTCATATTGAAGTATAGTTGTACAGATATGAAAGTTGAACCATGAAGAAGACTGAGCACCAAAGAATTGATTCTTTCAAATTATGGTGATAGAGGAGACTCTTGAGAGTCCCTTGGACTGCTAGGAGATAAAACCAATCAATCCTAAAGGAAGTCAGTCCTGAATATTCATTGGAAGGACTTATTCTGAAACTTCAATACTTTGGCCACTTGATGTAGAGGGCCGAGTCATTAGGAAAGACTGATTCTGGAAAGATTAAAGGCAAAGGAGAAGGGGATGACATAGGATGAGGTGGTTAGATAGCATCATCAACTTAACGAGCATGAATTTAAACAAACTCCAGGAGATAGTGAAGGACAGGGAAGCCTGGTGTGTTGCAATCCATGGGGTCGCAAAGAGACGGACATGACAATCCATGGGGTCGCAAAGAGACGGACATGAACAGCAATGATTGATTTACAATGTTGTGTCGGTTTCAGGTGTACAGAAAATTACACACACACACACACACACACACACACACACATTCTTATTCAGATTCTTTATCCATGTAGTTTATTACAGAGTGGATAGAGTGCCCTGTGTTATACAATAGGTCCTTGTGATGATCTATTTCATATATAGTAATATGTATATGTTAATCCCAATCTCCTAGTTAATCCCTCCCTCCTCCACCTTTCCACTTGGGTAACCGTAAATTTGTTTCCTGTCTGCAAGTTTGTCTCTGTTTTATAAATAAGTTTTTTGTATGATTTTTTAGATTCCACATATAAATGATACATATGACACTTTTCTTTCTTTGTCTGACCTGCTTCACTAACTATGATAATCTCCAGATCCATCCATGTTGCTGCAAATGGCATTATTTCTTTTGTTTTTATGGCTGACTAATATTCCATTATATATATGTACCACATTTTTTTAATTCACTCATCTGTCAGTGTATATTTAGGTTGATTTCATACCTTTACTATTGTGAATAGTGCTTCAGTGAATATTGAGGTGCATATATCTTTTCAAAATATTGCTTTCTCCAGATATATGCCCAAGTTGCACTGGTGGATAATATGGTAGTTCTGTGTTTAGTTTTTAAAGAAACGCCCATACTGTTCTCCATAGGGACTATACCAATTTACATTCCCTTCAACAGTGTTGGAGGGTTCCCTTTTCTTCACACTCTATCCAGCATTTATTAAGTATAGATTTGTTGATGATGGCCATTCAGACCAGTGTGAAGTGATACCTCATTATAGTTTTGATTTGCTTTTCTCCAATAATAAGCAGTGTTGAACATCTTTCCATGTTCCTTTTGGCCATCTGTATGTCTTCTTTGAAGAAATGTCTATTTAGACCTTCTCCACAATTTTTTTTTTTTGAATTGTGTGTGTGTTTGATATTGAGCTGCATGTGAAGTTTGTTTATTTTGGAGATTAATCCTGGTTCCAAATTGAGAAAGAAGTACGTTAAGGCTCTATTTTGTCACGCTCCTTATTTAACTTCTATGCAGAGTACATCATGAGAAATGCTGGGCTGAATGAACCACAAGCTGGAATCAAGATTGCCTGGAGAAATACCAGTAACCTCAGATATGCAGATGACATTATAAATATGGCAGAAAGTGAAGAAGAACTAAAGAGCCTCTTGATGAAAGTGAAAGAGAAGAGTGAAAAAGTTGACTTAAAACTCAACATTCAGAAAACGAAGATCCTGGAATCTAGTCCCATCACTTCATGGCTAATAGACGGGGAAACAATGGAAACAGTGACACACTTTATTTTGGGGGGCTCCAAAATCACTGCAGGTGGTGACTGCAGCCATGAAATTAAAGGACAGTTGCTCCTTGGAAAAAAAAGTTTTGATCAACCTAAACAGCATATTAAAAAGCAGAGACATTACTTTGCCAACAAAAGTCCATCTAGTCAAAGTTATGGTTTTTCCAATAGTCATGTATGGATGTGAGAGTTGGACTATAAAAAAAGCTGAATGCTGAAGAATTGATGCTTTTGAACTATGGTGTTGGAGAAGACTCTTGAGAGTCCCTGGGACTCCAGGAGATCCAACCAGTACATCCTAAAGAAATCAACCCTGAATATCCATTGGAAGGACTGATGCTGAAGCTGAAACTCCAATCCTTTGACCACATGATGTGAAGAACTGACTCATTGGAAAAGAGCCTGGTGCTGGGAAAGATTGAAGGCGGGAGGAGAAGGGGACAACAGAGAATATGATGGTTGGATGGCATCACCGACTCAATGGACGTGAGTTTGAGTGGGCTCTGGAAGTTGGTGATGGACCAGGATGCCAGGTGTACTGCAGTCCATGGGGTCTCAGAGTCGGACACGACTGAGTGACTGAACTGAAGTGAGCTGAATCCTTTGTTGGTCACATTTTTTGGAAGTATTTTCTCACATTTTGTGTTTTGTCTTTTAGTTTTGCTTATGGTTTCCTTTACTGAACAAAATCTTTTAAGTTTAAGTAGTTCCCATTTGTTTGTTTTTTTAAATTTTCTTTAGGAAGTGGATCCAAATATATTGCTACTCTTTTTGTCAAAGAGTGTTCTGTCTGTTTTCCTCTCAAAGTTGTGTAGTATTTGGTCTCACATGTAGGTCTTTAATTCATTTTGAGATTATTTTTATGTATGGTGTTAGAAAATGTTTTAATTTTATTGTATTATGTGTAGCCATCCAGTTTTCCATGCACCACTAACTGAAGAGACTGTCTTTTCTCTATTGTATCTTCTTGTCTCCTTTGTCGTAGATTAGATGACCATAGGAGCATAAGTTTATCTCTAGGCTTTCTATTCTATTTCACTGATCTATAAGTCTGTCTTGTGCCAGCACCATACTGTCTTGATTACTCTTGCTTTATTGTATAGTCTGAAGTCAGGGAGCGTGATTCCTCCGTGTTTCTTTATCAAGATTGTTTTGGCTATTTGAGGTCTTTTGTATTTCCACACACATTTTAAGATATTTTGTTCTAAATCTCCAAAAATGCCATTGTTAATATTAGGGATTGCATTGAATCTATAGATTACCTTGGGTAGTGTAGTCATTTTGACAGTAGTGATTCTTCCAGCCCAAGAACATGATGTATCTTTCCATTTGCTTGGGTCATCTGAGATTTCTTTCTTCTGTGTCTTACAGTTTTCAGAGTACAGGTCTTTTATCTCCTTAGGTAGATTTATTCCTATGTATTTACTTCTTTCCATGCAATAGGAAATGGGATTGTTTCCTTAAATTCTCTTTTTGATATTTTTTTTTTAGTGTATAGAAATGCAACACATTTCTGTGTATTAATTTTGTATCCTGCAACTTCATTGATGAGCTCTAGTAGTTTTCTAATAACTGTTAGGATTTCCTATTTATAGTACTGTATCATCTGTAAATAGTGACAGTTTTACTTCTTCTTTTCCAATTTGATTTTTTTTTTTCTTTTTCTTCTCTAATTGTTGTGGCTTTGACAAAACTACATGGAGTAAAAGTGATGAGAATGAGCACTCTTGTCATGGTCCTGATCTTAGAGAAAATGCTTTCATCTTTTCACCATTAAGTATAGTGTTTATGTTAGCTGTGGGTTTGTTGTATATGGCCTTTATTATTTGAGGTCTGTTCCTCTGTACTCACTTTCTAGAGAGTTTTTATCTTTAATGCGTGTTGAATTTTGTCAAAAGCTTGTTCTGTATCTATTTAAATGATCATATGGTTTTCATTCTTTAATTTATTAATGTGGTGTACCACACTAATTGATTTGTGTACATTGAAAAATCCTTGCACCCCTGGAATAAACCCCACTTGATCATGGCATATGATCCTGTTCAAGTATTTTGGGATTTGGTTTGCTGGTATTGGGTTGGCCCAAAATTTCTTTTGATAACATCCATAAAATGTTATAGGAAACCCAAACAAAATTTTTGGTTGACTCACTATTTTGTTGGAGTTTTTGCATCTAGATCCATTAGTGATATTGCCCTGCAATTTTCTTTTTGTGTAGTATCTTTTTCTGATTTTGGTATCTGGGAAATGGTGGCCTCAGAATGAGTTTGGAAGTGTTCCATCCTCTGAATTTTTTGAGATAGTTTCAAAAGGATAAGTGTTGACTCTTCTCTAAATATTTGGTAGAATTCACCTGTGAAGCCGTCTATTCCTGGGCTTTTGATTGTTGGAAGTTTTTAATCACAGTTTCAATTTCAGTGCTTGTGATTGCTCTGTTCATATTTTCTGTTTCTTTGGGGTTCAGAAAGTATACATTTTGAGACAGTACAACTTTCTAAAAATCTGTTTCTTCTATGTTGTCCACTTTATTGAAACATAGTTGCTGGTTGTATTTATTATGATCCTTTTTATTTCTGTAGTGTGCACTGTAATTCACCTTTTTCATCTCTAAATTTATTGATTTTAGCTCTCTCCCTTTTTTCTTGATGAGACTGGCTGAAGGTTTATCAAACTTGTTTATCTTTTCAAAGAGCCAGACTTTAGCTCCATTCATCTCTTCTATTGTTTTCTTTGTCTCTATGTTATTTATTTTTGCTCTAATCTTTATGATTTCTTCCCTTATGCTCAACTTTGCGTTTTGTTTGCTCTTTCTCTAGTTGCTAAGAAAGTTTTATGTATTTTAATTGGTACTTTGAAGGAAAGTGATTTTTATTCTGAAGGAAAATTTGTCATAGAGAAGATGCTGTAGAACAATAAGCCTTTTTGAAGTAAATAAGTTAGATTAATAAATTTAAGCATTATGGTAATTTTTAATGTACATATACAAATATTTTTAAGTTCCTTCATTGATCTCCTGTTAGTGATCATCTTGAATCTGGTGCCCTATGTACAATTTTTGCTATTCTCTTCAACCAACTTTTTAAGGAAATAAAAAGAATATACTACAGTTATACCTCATTTTATTGTGCTTTGCAGACATTGTGTTTTTCACAAAAATGAATGTTTGCAGCAACCACGTTTTGTGCAAGTCTATCAGTGCCATTTTTCCAGCAGCATTTGCTTACTTCATGTCTTTGTGTCCCATTTTGGCAATTCTCATAGTATTTCAAACTTTCTCACTATCATTATATTTGTTATGGTGATCTATGATCAGCAATTTTTGTTGTCACTTTTGCAGAAAAATTATGACCCACTGAAAACTCAGATGATGGTTAAAATTTTTAGCAAGAAAATACTTTTAATTAAGGTGTGTGTATTTGGGGGAAACAAAATACTATTGCTCACTTAATAAACTATAGTATAGTGTAAATATAGCTGTTATATGCACTGAGAAGCCAGTGACTGACTTTGTTGTCATATTTGCTCAACTGTGATGATCTGGAACCAAATCTGCACTAATTCGAAGTGTAATTCTTTACACTTAATTTTAATCTTAGCCATATGGCCTCAAAGTAGACAGGGACATTTGTTTCATACCTGAAGGATAATGGTATGAGTATCCCCAGTGAATGGTAAACCTAGTATAGCAGTTATTGCACTTTTGTTTATGTTCAAAGTAGTTTTTTGCAATACATTCTTTTTTCTTTAGCATTGTTATGATACATATGTTTAGTCTATTGTATTGCAGTTCATTCATTATATGACTATACAATGCTTTGTTGTTATAAATAATGCTGTATTCTTGTACATGTTTCTTGGAATACATATGCAAGACTTTCTGTAGAGTTTTAGAAGGTATAGAATGTGTATATTTTCATTTTACACCCTATTTTTTTCTAGCAAGATTGCTTCAATCACTTTCATAAGCAGTGTAGAATAGTTTCCATTGCTGCTCAACTTCACACATATGTGGTTCGATTAGCCTATATAATTTTGATTAATTTTTTCTCAAATTAGTATAGTTTTTATTTTGTATATTTGTGACTGTAATTTGAATTTCTGTGGTTACCAATGAGCTTGATCATCTCATTTGTTTTTGGTGTGCATTTATGTTTATCGTCCTTAAACTATGTGTTCATTTCTTGCATGTTTGTTTTTTATAATTTTCATAATTCCAATTTGTATTGTGAAGATTAAATGTTGGTTTATAATATTAAGCATCTTTGCCCAGCTTATGACTTGTGCTTATAAATTTTGTTGTTACTTTTAATGAAAAAAATGTATAATTTTATTCTAGTTGAATTTTTCAAGCATTCCTTTTGCAATTTATAGTTATCATTAAGAGTTTTAACACTTGGTGGTGATGCAGCTGTTGTCTCCCATGCACCTTTAAATGTTTTAAAGTTTTCTTTTCTTGTTTGATCTTTATTCCATCTGGAATTGATTTTTGATGAAGATGTAGGTTTAAAGTGATAATGCATTTTTTACAATTTAAATAATACATTATTTCAGCTCTACCTTGGCAAAATTTAGCAATTTCTTCCATGAATTTGTTACACAAAGGGAAGTGTTTGAAGTATGGTGAAAATGAGCTAGCTATCATATATATAAGCTTTATTTTGTATATGATAGAATACAGTTTTATAAACATAATCATCAATATCATTTCATTCCAAGGTATGTTCAGAAAACATGGCTTCTCATATCTGCCCTATTTGTTCAAAACGATGTAGTGGTATTTTGCCTGATCATAGTGACATCATGATTTGTTGATAGAAAATTCCAGATTGGGGATGCCTCGCATCTTCTATACTCAAAATTGTTGCTTTGGAACAATTATAATAATACTGTATAATCCAACAAGCTTCCTTTAGTTTTCTAACACCTTTGAGTGGAACTATGTCCATTTTGGATGTATTTCTGGTATACGCCATTGAGGTTTACTGACTCCAGTGTTATATCTTTATTACCATATATTTTCAATACCCTAAATATTTTGCCTTATTAGCAAACTTGTTATCAATGAATGGTCATAAACAACCTTGTGTTCCAGGTATTATAAGTTGTATTGATTACCGAGGACTGCCATAACAAAACAGGTTGGATTGCTTAAACAACATAAATTTATTTTCTGAAATTTCTGGAGACTAAAAGTCCGAGATCAAAATGTCAGAAGGTTTGGTCTCTCCCGTGGCCTTACTTCTTGGGGATGGTCTTGGTCACTTGCTCCTGTACAATGTCACAAACCTCAGTCCATAGTTCTTCAGGCACTCTGTCTATCAGATCTAATCCCTTGAACCTATTGCCACTTCCAATTTATAATCATAAGGGATATGATTTAGGTCATATATGAATAGTCTATTGGTTTTCCCTACTTTCTTCAATTTAATTATAGAAATAACGCCAGCCAAAAATGATTTCCATGCTGAATGAAAAAAAAAAAGTGTCCACAAGTTGACATAGAAAATGGCATATAGTAAACACTCAAAGAAGTGAATTTATTATTTTAACTTTTGACTAATACCATCAAACCATTTTTAATGCTATAATAAAATATTCCTCAATTTCCTAGGGCTTAAATTTTACAGATTGCACCCATCTCACAAGCTAAAAAAGTAATGTTCAAAATTCTCCAAGCTAGGCTTCAACAGTATGTTAACTGAGAGCTTCCAGAAAATAAGCTGGATTTAGAAAAGGGAGAGGAACCAGATATTAAATTGCCAACATCTGTTGGATCATAGAAAAAGCAAGAGAATTCCAGGGGGACAAAAAAACACAAAAAAACATCTGCTTCATTGATTATGCTAAAGCCTTTGACTGTGTGGATCACAATAAACTGTAGAAAATTCTAAGAGATGGGAATACCAGACTACCTTCCCTGCCTCCTGAGAAATCTGTTTGCAGGTCAAGGAGCAACAGTTACAACCAGACATGGGACAACAGACTGGTTCCAAATTGAGAATGGAGTATGTGAAGGCTGTATATTGTCACTTTGCTTATTTAACTTATATGTAAAATAAGTACATCAGCGAAGTACTGGACTGGAGGAAGTACAAGCTGGAATTAAGATTGGAGGGAGAAATATCAATAATCTCAGATATGCATATAATACCACCCTTATGGCAGAAAGCGAAGAGGAACTAAAGAGCCTCTTGATGAAAGTGAAAGAGGAGAGTGAAAAAGTTGGCTTAAAAGTCAACATTCTAAAAACTAATATCATGGCATTTGGTCCCATCACTTCATGCCAAATAGATGGGGAAACAATGAAAACAGTGACAGACTTTATTTTCTTGGGCTGCAAAATCACTGCAGATGATGACTGCAGCCATGAAATTCAAAGACACTTGCTCCTTGGAAGAAAAATTATGACAAAATTAGCATATTGAGAAGCAGACACATTACTTTACTGACAAAGTTCCATATAGTCAAAGCTATGGTTTTTCCAGTAGTCAAGTATGGATGTAAGAGTTGGACCATAAACAAAGCTGAGCACTGAAGAACTGATGTTTTGAATTGTGGTGTGGAGAAGACTCTTGAAAGTCCCTTGGGCAGCAAGGAAATCAAATCTGTCAATCCTAAAGGAAATCAGTTCTGAATATTCTTAGGAAGGACTGATGCTGAAGCTGAAGCTCCAATAATTTGGCCACTTGATGCGAAGAACTGACTCATTTGAAAAGACTCTGATGCTAGGAAAGATTGAAGGCAGGAGGAGAAGGGGATGACAGAGGTTGAGATGTTTGGATGGCATCACTGACTTGATGGACATCAGTTTGAGCAAGCTCCAGAAGTTGGTGATGGACAGGGAAGCCTGGCATGCTGCAGTCCATGGGGTTGCAAAGAGTTGGATATGACTGAGCAACTGAACTGAACTGAACTTTAAAGATAGATGTTAAAGTCACTTAAAATATCAAAAGAGCTATGTTTTTCAAGTTTATATTTTTTTAAAGTTTCCAATCACTTTATGATTTTTGCTGTGCCAAGACTTTCTTGTACCTACAGTGTATCATTCTATTTTTGCCTAAAACAAATCCCACCTAATCCTTTGTAACAGCATTCCTGAACTCTATAATATATGATATGTCATGATCTTCTAATTCTCTATGCCTCACCTCTCATTTTAACTATTTCTTCTGTGATTGTTAACATTTGTCACCTAAATAGACTGGAGTAATTTAAGAAAATTATTTCCTTTGTCTCTCATATTTCACTTATTTATCTGTAGCACCTAGCAGAGTGTCTGGTATGGAGTTGACTGCCTCCTCTTCTCTTCTTTTAGTTAGTATCTATGTATAATACTACTCTATTAATTAAAATTCATAAAATCAGAGGAATGAAGAAACATCAGAACTAAGAGCACTAAGGATTCATCTGCTTCACAGACATGCAGGATTAACAGTTGTGTACTTTGAATATGCAGTCATTTAGTTCCAGTCACAAAACTTGGATTTCACTAGGTTTGTGATGAAGTTTCAACTCTTGCATTTTGTTTAATTTCAAAATGTGATACTGATGCATGCTTTTAGTTGAGAAATTCAGATCTCTTTGACCACCTTCTTCCTCTCCTTCTTAAAAAAATAAATGATATCCTGAGAGGTAACTTTTCACAGAGAACAGAAGAATTTGATGACAGAAATACATGATGACACGTGTTGATGACATGAACTTTCTGTGACGATTCGCAGTGATCTTTCTTTCCTCTCTATTCATACTGGCTTCCATGTGGAGAAAAATATCAGCAATATGGGTTTTCATATTTTCTTTTTATTTTGCTATTCTCTTTATATTTTTCCATAGGCAATGGCATTTTTTAAAGAAGAGTTGGAGTTCTGAGACTCTCAAAATCATTAAGTAAGCACAATGATTCTGTGGCAAAAGTTTATTCTGGAGATGATGTTGCTTATCAGACCTGAAGAACCATAAGAGTTTGTTCCAATGGGATAAGGGACTGTAATAGAATTTTCCTCAGCCTCAACCCAGAAGAAAATATGGAACCCAAGTAAAGTCACTTCACTGGTGCACAGTTAGCACACATCAGTTCAGTTCAGTCGCTCAGTCGTGTCCGACTCTGTGACTCCATGAACCCCAGTACGCCAGGCCTCCCTGTCCATCACCAACTCCTGGAGTCCACCCAAACCCATGTCCATTGAGTCAGTGATGCCATCCAACCATCTCATCCTCTGTCATCCCCTTCTCCTCCTGCCCTCAATCTTTCCCAGCATCAGGGTCTCTTCAAATGAGTCAGCTCCTTGCATCAGGTGGCCAAAGTATTGGAGTTTCAGCTTCAGCATCAGTCCCTCCAATGAATACCCAGGGCTGATCTCCTTTAGGAAGGACTGGTTGGATCTCCTTGCAGTCCAAGGGACTCTCAAGAGTCTTCTCCAGCACCACAGTTCAAAAGCATCAATTCTTCATCGTTCAGCTTTCTTTATAATCCAACTCTCAAATTCATACATGACTACTGGAAAAACCATAGCCTTGACTAGACGGACCTTTGTTGACAAAGTAATGTCTCTGCTTTTTAATATGCTATCTAGGTTGGTCATAACTTTCCTTCCAAGGAGCAAGTGTCTTTTTATTTCATGGCTGCAATCACCATCCTCAGTGGTTTTGGAGTGCAGAAAAATAAAGTCAACCCCTGTTTCCACTGTTTCCCTGTCTATTTCCCATGAAGTGATGAGACCAGATGCCATGATCTTACATGCCTTGATCAGATGCCTTGATCCTTTCTGAATGTTGAGCTTTAAGCCAACTTTTTCACTCTATTCTTTCACTTTCATCAAGAGGGTCTTTATTTCTTCTTCACTTTCTGCCATAAAGGTGGTGTCATCTGCGTATCTGAGGTTATTGATATTTTTCCCAGCAATTTTGATTCCAGCTTGTGCTTCCTCCAGCCCAGTGTTTCTCTTGATGTACTCTGCATATAAGTTAAATAAGCAGGGTGACAATATACAGCCTTGAAGTACTCCTTTTCCTATTTGGAACCAGTCTGTTGTTCCATGTCTAATTCTAACTGTTGCTTCCTGACCTGTATACAGGTTTCTCAAGAGGCAAGTCAGGTGGTCTGGTATTCCCATCTCTTTCAGAATTTTCCACAGTTTATTGTGATCCATGCAGTCAAAGGCTTTGGCATGATCAATAAAGCAGAAATAGATGTTTTTCTGGAACTCTCTTGCTTTTTCGATGATCCAGTGGATGTTGGCAATTTGATCTCTGGTTCCTCTGCCTTTTCTAAATCCAGCCTGAACATCTGGGAGTTCATGGTTCACGTATTGCTGAAACCTGGCTTGGGGAATTTTTAGCATTACTTTGCTAGCATGTGAGATGAGTGCAATTGTGCGATAGTTTGAGCATGCTTTGGCATTGCCTTTCTTTAGGATTGGAATGAAACTGACCTTTTCCAGTCCTGTGGCCACTGCTGAGTTTTCCAAATTTGCTGACATATTGAGTGCAGCACTTTCACAGCATCATCTTTTAGAATTTGAAATAGTTCAACTGATATCCACTAGCTTTGTTGGTAGTGATGCTTCCTAAGGCCCACCTGACTTTACATTCCAGTATGTCTGGCTCTAGGTGAGTGGGAGTGATCACACCTTCGTGATTATCTGGGTTGTGAAGATCTTTCTTGTACAGTTCTTCTGTGTTCTTGCCACCTCTTCTTAATATCTTCTGCTTCTGTTAGGTCCGTAGCATTTCTGTCCTTTATTGATAGCCCATCTTCCCATGAAATGTTCCCTTGGTATCTCTAGCACACATTATAGCTATGTTTTCTAAATATGTACTTAACCCATGGACAAAAGAAAACATCATATAACAATCCATAATGTACTTGGAATGAGTCTGATCTCATTAGACGTTGCCACCTTTGATAAATTTTCCTCATTTGCTAAAATTATTGAATATAAAAATCATTTCATAAATCCATTTTAGCAGAATCAGGGAGATATCTGTGTAATTAATAATGATTACAATACATTTCTTCTGAAATGTAGACTCTAATTTTAAAAAATTTTGTAAACTCTTTAGTTGTTTTTTTTTAAATGGCAAATCATAGCAAACATCTAACTTTGCGTGTGTACATGCTAAATTGCTTCAGTCATATCTGACTCTTTGTGACCCAAAGGGCTGTAGCCCTCCAGGCTCCTCTGTCTTGGATTCTCCAGGCAAGAATACTGGAGTAGGTTGTCGTTCCTTCCTCCAGGAGGGAATGATGTTGTTCCCATTTCAGGAGTCAAACTCCATGTCTCTTATCTCCTGAATTGGCAGGTGGGTTCTTTATAACTATCATCACCTGGGAAGCCCTAGCTAATTCTACCAATATCTTTTTCAAATCCCTGAAAGTGAATATTGTTGTTATAATTTTGGAAGAGTCAGGCACTTGCAAACCTGATCTTGGAACATTTGGAGATATCTTGAAGGCAGAGCTAGGACAAAATTTAATGGCCAGAGCCTCAACAGTTTCAAGGAAATCACACTGTTTCTATAAAGTTAGCAATAATTGAAAAGATAAATCAGTCTCAGAAAATTTGCAAGAAGATATTTATAAGCATTCATGTTTAAAGTTAAAATTCACCATGGATTCATTAATAATTTATCCAAAAATAGGAGATATTAATTTCATTATTACTAAATTATTATTAAACAAGGTACAATCAATGATTTAAATCAAGCTGGGCTAATTGAGAATGAATTATCATCATCCTCTGTGAGAATATTGCCCATTAATTACCTCTGAAGTCCAAAGGATTATTATGCATTTATTCTTGTAAATTATGGCTCCATGGTAAATTGGATAAGATTTTAATATTTTAACATTCATTAAATTCTGAAAGCTTAGAGCCAGGATAGTGATGAGCAAGCCTGTTTTGTCCTCTAATGAGAATAATTCAGTTACAGTTAATTGCCATCATTATCATGTATTTATATAAATTCAGATTAACCTATAGATTTAAAGTTAATATTTATATTTTACATATTTCATTTTAGAATTAAGGAATATAGGTTTAGTTTCTAGTATTAAACAACTTGCTACTCTTAAACATAAACATGTGCAATGTTGGTAATCATTTTTATTTTATACTTAGCATGCAAACTATACAATTAAAGCTAACTTGCATTAGCTTTAAGCTGTTCCTTAGTCTGTGTTATATGTACTCATTCATGTTTTCATATTTGTAGCTAGTGATGGATTGTGATGAAAGACTGAAGTGTCTGGGGAGAGGGCAGCTTCTCTAGAGGTACACAGGCTTCATGAGGATGGAATAGAACTCTAAATATAAGTCAGAGTACTGTTAACCACAAGGAATGGAAATGGATAACTGGCTTCTGAAAATATAAATATTGGCTATAGGAACAGAGGAAAAAATCCCCCCAAAATAACAGAAAGGAGAATCAATTTGGCTTAGAAATAATCCTATTTGAATCATCAGGGAAAGTGAGCTAGCCTGGTAATAAACTGTGAATAGCCCATTCTGTAATGTGAATTGAGCTCTTCCCCAGTATTTTATTAGTCAGATTAGAAATATATAAATTTGGGGAAGGAATTCAACAGCTATTTTTACTGGCTAGTTTGATGGTCTTATTTTGTCATTATACAAGCATCTATATATTAATTAATATGCTAGCTTACCAATATATTAAGGAACCTGATGATTCTTGATGATATTGCTGTAAGTATATAAATGATTAAATTGACAATCCTGTAAGCTTAGACCCAGATGTAAATTTGCCCCGACCTCTAACCATATGTTTTTAGCTTTTTAAAAAACATTGATTACTCTAGCATTTTTTGCATGGATGCACTGATTTTAATGCTTTATAATAGTGAATATACACACTGCATTAACTTAAGAATCTCATGATCAAATTAGATACCAAGTCCTGTGATTTTTTAAATAAATACACCTAATATTTTTAGTAACAATCTATTAATAGTAGAAATGACATGGAAAAGCTTACCTTTATGTAGGTAGTAGCTATTTACTTCATTCTCATGAGGTCCTTGAAAATAAGAAATGAGATTAAAAAAAGACAGACTAAAATATTAAGAAATGAAAAAAAAATATTTTGAGTGTTTTTATTTCATCTCAAATGTATATATTTCCCCCTTACAACAAAACCATCCCAATTGTTCCAAACATTGAAAACAGTATCTACTTCTACTTAACAGAAAAAAACTAATAAACGATTCTTTGTGTTTTCATTGGGTATTGCAGTGACTTAACTGTATGACCGCTTTCAGTCAGAAAGTAGAGAATGAAGTAGGCCAGAAATAGTAAAGTTAAAAAAAAAAAAAATCGAATCCATTCTTGCTGTAATCTGCTTTTTGTCTTTATTATATCAGATTTTGTCTCAAAATAATTGTAAAATATAGCCAATAAATATTTCTACTAAGAGAAAGGTGCTAAAATCCCAAATCAGATATTTGGATTTAATGAATTTTTATATATGTTCTGATTTCATTAGCTGCCATTCCCATCTCCTCATTAATATGGTATGAGGTACTCAGATTTTTAAATTTGTTTTGTTTTTCTTATTGGGGCCAAGACTGAATGAAGAATATTGTGTCATCTGTTTTGCAAGTCATTCATTTATTTTTTTAACAGCCATTTGTTAGTCACCTACAATTTGGTAGTTATTACAAGACAAATAGATAAAGAAGATTGACATTGTTTTCTGCACTCGGAAAAAGCCTAGTCTAGGAAGAATTATTTATAATTAATATGTTTGTAATTGTTTGTATAAAATATATACTATGTAATATATAATATATATCATATGTATAGTGTGTATCATTTATATATAGTATTTTATATTCATGAAGAAATAAATACTAACCTCTTAATAGTGAGATCTGAATAGTGACTAGGCATTATAATTGTGAAGATAAATGGAGACAGTGTATATCACACACAGAGTGAAAGTCATTATACTGGAGAGACGTTGCCGCTTCCAAATATCTTAATGATGGTCAATATGTCAGGGTCCTAGAAAAAAGAAAGAGTATCCCAAACTTAGATGGTAACTGTGGCTGAAGAGGATAGAGATTTGTGGACCATGTTAAGAATAAGGCATGTTTCTATAATTGCCAAAGAAAATAGTTAAAGAGGGTACTTAAGGAGAGTGGTAACATGATAAGTTTTGCATTTTATATGTAGTCATTTTATTGTATTTTATTTCTTTTTTTTCATTTATTTATATTAGTTGGAGGCTAATTACTTTACAATATTGTAGTGGTTTTTGCCATACATTGATATGAATCAGCCATGGATTTATATGTAGTCATTTTAAAGTGCTATTGATTTCTTGGTAAGAGTCACACAGGAGTAGGAACAAGAAGAGGCATTTGAAGGAAGTCATATGAGAGATAATTGTGGCTTGGGCTCTGGTGTGATGTAATGAATATAATTCAACTTCTTTCTCTCTTTGTTTCTTCATCTGTAAAATAGTGTAATAATGTATAGGTCATTAGGAAATTGGTATTATTGAGTTAACCAATTGTAAATTACCCTTTGGCATGCATTACCTGTTTAGTATATATCATTGGAATGATGATAATGATGGTGATGGCAAAGAAAGACGAGCTAGATTTTATGAGTCAAAGGGAGATGGATAATTGGAGATAGTAAGTATATATAACTCTTGGGAGAAGTAAATTTTTTAATAATTTTATTTATTTATTTATTTTTGGCTGTGTTGGGTCTTTCTTGCTGCACGGGCTCTTCTCTAGTTGAGGTGAGTGGGGGCTGCTCTCTAACTGAGGTGTGCAGGCTTCTCATAGTTTTGGCTTCTCCTCTTGTAGAACATAAGATCTCTAAAGCATGTGGGTTTCAGTAGCTGCAGTTCCAGGGCTGTAAAGCACAGGCTTAATAGCTGAGGTGCATGGGCTTAGTTGCTCCATGGTATGTGCAATCTTCCCAGGTCAAGGATCAAACCCATGTCTCCTGCATTAGCAAGTGGATTCTTTACCACTGAACCACCCAGGGGAACCCTGGAAAAGTAAATTATTGAAGTGATGCATCAAGTAGGAAATACAGTGATGCATCGATGCAGGAAATAATTTGACCATTCCCAAATGGAGACCTAGTTTTTCCTTCATCTCCTTGGAGGTAATCTTTATTTGCCTGGCAATATTTAGGGTCATCATATAGTAACAGTGTGATTTAGGGTGAAGGTTGAATACACATGACAGTCTTAAAGTGGGAGAGGCCATGTCAGAAAAAACAACCATGCGCTTTAGGGTAGGGTCATTGGGTCACATGTTATTACTTGATCTGAAGTTCAACCTTTGGGGCAGTAAATCACCATGCCTATATAGTGAAGCTCCAATAAAAACTGGACACTTTAGATTTATGAATTTACAGATATATTGTCAAGCATATTATCACACATCAATTACAGGAGGAAAATATGTCCTGAAAAAAATATCTTCAAGCTGAATGTAATTTTGGGCATACTCATGTATACCCCCAGTGAATTTACAGTTGATGTCAGAAGTGAGGATCATTTGTTGTGGACTCCCCCCTTTAACCTTGCAACTGTACCCTAATTTCTTGAAGTTTATGTCCTAAGCCTTGAGTAGACTTGGCAGTCTGGATGACTGTGCCTTCAGACCATGAAGTTTGATTAGCTTGAGATTTTCTCTAGCCAAAGGAAATTAAGTTATGTAGGAGTGTTCTTTAATTATGTTCATAAAATACTTCATGGTATTTATGTAAAATGTAAAGCTACAGGGGAAAAAATTAAAGAAAAAAATGGGCCCTAAACTACTGAAATAATGTGGCTGTAACATGTGGCATACTTCATTTCAGAACTCTACTGATATCTCTCTTATCAATTTATTTACAGCTCAAAAAATAGAGATTAGAAAAGTATCCCTCTAAATATGTAGTGTAAGAGTGTATTAAGTTAATATTGTCTTGAATTTTAAAAAAAATTAAAAAGTGAATTGAAAGAACTAGTGTATTGAGAATAACTTAGCAAGTTATCCTCAATTCTCAAGAACAAAACTTACTGAATTTAGGAAAAATGAAAATAACCAAGGATAAGAGTATTTTAGGAACTAATATTTTAACATAATTAGAAATGATAGATATTCTGCTTTTAATGACAAAGAGATTTGCACACAGTTCTTTCTTTCCTGCCCTTACATCTTGATTATATGAGTTTATACTATTCTCGTTTTACAGATATTCTTTTGTGCAAACACAGATCTCTAAATTGCTAAACTCCATTCTAAGTTCAAGCAAGTGATTTTGCCTCTTAGAATCATTCATTTACAAAGGCTTCCTTATCTTGTTTTACTTCTTGGTTGGCTGAATTTATCATTGATTTTTTTCAATAATGTATAATAAATACAATATTCTATGAGAGTATCTTTTTAGTCACTTAATTCATAACTTGTCAGCTTAACCTGATATCATAATTTACCTCCTCATAACTTTACTGATAACATAATCATCTAGACTTGAAGATTATGCTGAATTTAAGACCAGTCTTATATTCTCTTGTTTAGAACATCCTTTGATAAACAAGCAATCATTCTTTAAGATAACAAATTTACTGCAAAGAGAGAGAAAATTTAAGTAATTTCAGCCTCTAAAGGGGGACCACATGTACACCCATGGTGGATTCATGTCAACGTATGGCAAAACCAATACAATATTGTAAAGTAATTAGCCTCCAATTAAAATAAATAAATTTAAAATAAAATAAAATTTTAAAAAAGGTAACTAAGTTCAAAAATTTTCTATCTCTCACTACTGATTTTCAGAATTTCAAATATCAGAATTAAATTAAAACAAAGCTACTAAAAGTAATTAAAAATTTATCTGCAATGCAAATTAGAAATGATAAGTGCAAAGAGGACAGTACTTTTCTGTTTTCCCTTTTATTCAATGAAGCAATGAAGTATAGAGTTGGCAGTTTCTAGAATAAAATGTATGTCAGCCAGATGATGTCAGCCAACTAAAAATCTCAAAGCTAAGGGAGAATTTGCATAGGAACAAATCAGTAGAAAATTCTGAAAACTGAAATGATCTGACACTAGTTTGCATTCACACACTCTTATAATTTCAGTTTCTCCAAACTGATAGTCATTAGCTCTCAGAAAAGAAGATTTTAAGGAATGACAGTTGCGACCATAAAACAAAATACAGAATATGGCAGAGGAATAGGTAGATGTGGAGTACATTTCTCCACGGATACATCAGGAATACAGCTTCAGACACAGAATTTCATGCAGAACACCAGCTGAGAGTGGACAGAGTACATGACCAGTGGAAATGAATATATAGAACCAAGCAAAACTTGGTAGGATGAAGGAACTAGGGGGAAAAACAGGAGTGTTAGTAGGAATGGATCTGTCCTCAGCAGGTGGGGGAACTGAAGCAGGGGTCGAATCCCCACATTGGGGCAATTGTCTGAGTCAGAGGAGAAACATTTAAGGCTGAGAGTGAAACAGCTGATCTGTGGTAGCCTAAATGGAATGAGAATCCTACAGTCCTTGTCTCAGCCATACATACCCTGGACAGGGACGCAGGCCCCCTAGAAGGCATAGCAGATGGGACCTGGAATTTGGGGATTGTGGAGCAATCCAAGGGCGAGGGCTGCTGTTGACTGTGGAGATGGATCAAGGGGATGTGAGGGAGGAGATTGTGGTGGGAAATGCCTGTGGAGGAAAAGGCAGCCATGGAGGCAAAGCAGTACTGCCGAGTCAGGTATAAGGGGTGGAGCCATCACCACAGGCTCTCTCTCCCCACATGCCAGCACTGGCAACTGAACAATAGAGACTGGCCCGTCAAATGCCTGAGACACTGATATACAGAGTGAGACCCCACCCAGGGTGCTCCTTAAAGTGCCTGATGCCTGATCTACAGAGTAGGACCCAGCCAGGAGGACCCGTCTATGTGCCTGATGTGCCAAACAACAGAGAAGGACCCCAGGCAAGGGAGCCCTCTAAGTGCCTGAATGGGCGGAGCTATGGAGAAAGACAGGCCAAAGAGGCCATCTGATTGCCAGCTGCAAGAGGCTTGAAAAAAAGCCCTGATAGGGCCATGACTCCTGAGGCAGAGACAGTCTGTGTCCCTGCACACTTGGCTCTGCCAGGATGCCCACAAGCCAAGCAGCTGTGCCACCTTCACATTTGACCCTCACTGGGGCATAAAAGTCTTGTGTCTAAGCATGCAGGATCTCTTTGGTTATGTCCAACTCTTTGTGACCCTGTGGACGGTGGCCTGCCAGGCCTCTCCATCAGCGGAGTTCTCCAGGCAAGAAAACTGGAGTGTATTGGCCAGTACTGGTTGCCGTACCCTTCCAGAGCACCATCTTTCCTGCTGCCCTAGCCACCAATTTGCCTGAATACCTGGTGCTGCCAGAAGCCCTGCGACCAAAGCAGCTGAACCACCTCCAGACCTGGCCCTCACTGGGGTGACCGAAGTCCTCCAGGGTAGCCTCAGGAGTAAATCACAGTGGACAACTCACATGAAGAGGTGGAAATAAATCCACGATTGAAACCCAGGGGCAGCGTGGCTAAGGAAGAAGACCCATAACCTTGCCACCAGCTGTACAAGCTGCAGATTACATCCACACAGTCAACTAGGCAGACTCTGTGTCTATGGGATACATAAAAGGACATTGAGAGCTCCCGCAAAAGAAAACACACTGATTCTGATAGCTGTGGGCATTGAAGACAAGAACACACAGGAGTAGGACCAGATTAGAATCTGAATTGCCCCCACAGCAGGTCCAGAGACCAGTACAGTCTTGGAGTGCATCCTAGGCAGGTGAGATGGACATTGACTTCCAGTGAGGGAAAGGACTCTGACCATAGTAACTCAAAAAACATTTATTATTCCTATGTTTTGACTTGTTCTGTATATTCTTTTGGATATTCCCCACCGCACCCCCCATTGAAGTTGTCAGTTTCATTGGCACTATGAAATCTAATTAAACTTTTGAGCTTTTATTTTTTTTCTCAGTCACATTTTTTATTGTTGTTATAAACCTCTGCCTCTACATTTCACTTTTGCAGTTCTGTGGAGTTTTACTTTTTTTGTTTTTGTTTTTTTTTTCTTTCTTTCTTCTTCCTTTTTTTAAAAAATTCTTTTCTCTATTTTAATTTTAATTCTTCAAACCTATTTTTATTTTTTCTACATTTATTCCTTTGCTTTTCCTACTATTCTTTTCCTGTTGCAGTTAATCTTTAATATATATAAATCTTCTTTACCTACCTCTATTTAACTTGGCATATCTGTTCCTTCTTTCTTTACTTTCCTCTCAACATATTTGTTAGTTTTGTTTTCATTGCTATATTCCCACTTGGCACCTTGCTTTAGTTTTGTTGTCCAGTTTGTGCTTTAGTTAGTTTTGTTCTTAACTGGTAAATATAATTTTTGGTTTTCTTTGTTCTCCAGGTCAATCTATTGTACTTTATTCTTCTTGGACTGTTTTGATTTTGCTTATGCATGTACATATATATGTGTATATTACATTATTTTAATTATTATTTGCCTGATTTTGTAAGTGCCATTTGTCTGGGGTTTATCTTTGGTTTCTCATTTTGGGGTATGTGTTTAGGTCTCACTTAATGCCATTACGAACCACTTGTGGAATCTTCATTCCTGAACAGAGATCAAGCCCTGAGCCTTTGGAGTGGGAGCACTGACTCCAAGACCCTAGACTCCCAGAGAATTAACGCTAGGGAATAGCAAATAATGAGAACTCACACAAATGAAACCACTTGAATACAAGATCCAGCATCACCCAAACACCAGTAGCACCCTGTGCAGGACACCTCATCTAAACAACAAACAAAAATACAAACCAAATCAGCAGCACATAGGATTACCACCTCACTCAGCCTTACTCATCAGAGGAAAAACAAACAAAAAAGCTCAGCACAAATCACCCTATATGAAGTTTACACAAATTACTGGACCAATCTTAGGAGGGCAGAAACCAAAAGAAAGAAAGAATTCAACCTGAAGCCTGGGGAAAGACCTCAAACACAATAAGGTACAAAAAATAATGAAAAGGCAGAGAAATGCTACACAAATGAAGGAACAAACTAGAAACACAGAAGAACAAATAAACGAAGAGGAAATAGGCAAACTACCTGAGAAAGAATTCAGAATAATGACAGTAAAGATGATCAAAACCCTTGAAAACAAAATGGAGAAAATGCAAGAATCAATTAACAAAGACTGAAAAGAATTAAAGAATAAACATGCAGAGACAACAACACAATTACTGAAATTAAACATACTCTGGAAGAAATATAAAACAGAATATCTGAAGCAGAAGCACGAATCAGTGAACTGGAAGGTAAAATGGTGGAAATAACTTCTGAAGAGCAGAATAAAGTAAAAAAAAAAAAAAAAAAAAATGAAAAGGACTGAGGATAGTCTCAGAGACCACTGGGAAAACATCAGTCACACCAACATTCAAATTATAGGGGTCCCAGAAGAAGCAGAGAAAAAGAAAGGGTATGAGAAAATTTTTGAAGAGATTATAGTTGAAAATTTCCCCAGTGTGGAAAAGGAAATAGTCAATCAAGTCCAAGATACACAGAGTCCCATACAAGATAAACCCAAGGAGAAACATGCCAAGACACACACTAATCAAACTAACAAAGACTAAGCACAAAGAAAGAATATTAAAAGCAGCTAGGGAAAAGCAAAAAGTAACATACAAGGGAAACCCCATACATTTAACAGCTGATCTTTCAGCAGAAACTACAGACCGGAAGGGAATGACAGGATATATTTAAAGTACTGAAAGGGGAAAAATCTACAACCAAGATTACTGTACTCAGCAAGGATCTCATTCAAAATTTGTGGAAAAATCAAAAACTTTTCAAACAAGCTAAAGTTAAGAGAACTCAATATCACCAAACCAGCTTTACAGCAAATGTTACAGGGACGCATATAGTCAAGAAATGCAAGAGAGGAAAAAGATCTACAAATTCAACCCCCAAAACTTAAGACAATGGCAATAGGAACATATATGTCAATAGTTACTTTAAATGTAAATGGATTAAATTCTCTAACCAAAAGACACAGATTGGCTGAATAGATACAAAAACAAGACTGGTATATCTTCTGTCTGCAAGAAACCCACTTCGTACCTCAAGACACACAAAGATTGAAAGTGAGAGGATGGAAAAATATATTCCATGGAAATGGAAAGCAAAAGAAAGATGGAGTAGCAAGCCTCATATCAGACAAAATGTTGTTTAGTCACTAGGTCGTGTCTGACTCCTGCGACCTCATGGACTATAATACACCAGGCTCCTCTGCCCATGGGATTTCCCAGGCAAGAATACTGGAGTGTTTTTTTTTTTTTTTCATTTATTTTTATTAGTTGAAGGCTAATTGCTTTACAATATTGTGGTGGTTTTTGTCATACATTGACATGAATCACAATTGGCTAAAACAACATGAAGAAAAAAGTAAAATAAAATTTTGCAGCCTAAAAAAAAAAAGAAAGAATACTGGAGTGGATTGCCATTTCCTTCTCCAGGGGATCTTTCTGATCCCGCGATTGAACCCATGCCTCCTGCTTGGCAGGTGAATTCTTTACCACTGAGCTACCTGGGAAACCTGGTTTAATCACTAAGTTGACTCTTTTGCAACACCACACACCATAGCCTGCCAGGCTCCTCTGTCCATGGGATTTCCCAGGCAAGAATACTGGAGTGGGTTGTCATTTCCTTCTCCAGGGCATCTTCCCAACTCAGGGATTGAACCTGCATCTCCTGTGTTGGCAGGTAGATTCTTTACCACTCCAGGGAAGCCCCAGATATGTTGTTATTGACTGCTAATTAAATTAGATTGTAGTCAGAGGACACTGTGTGATTTCTATCTTTGAAAATTTATGGACACTTATTCACTGGCCTGGAACATGGTCCAACTTGGTGAACATACCATGTGCATTTGAAAAAATGTGTATCTTGCAGTTATTGAATATACAAAATAAACATTAAAATAAAGAATATTACAAGAGATAAGGAAAGGACACTATATAATGATCAAAAGATCAATTCAAGAGGAAAACATGACAATTTTAAATATCTATGCACCCAACGTAGGAGCACCTCAATACATAAAACAAACACTAACAGACATAAAAGGAGAAATCGACAGTAGCACAATAATAGTAGGAGACTTTAACACCCCAGTCACACCAATAGACAGATCATCAAAACAGAAGATTAATAAGGAAACACAAGTCTTAAATGATACATTAGATGAGATGGATCTCATTGATATCTTCAGGACATTCCATCCAAATGCAGAAGAATACACCTTCTTCTCAAGTGCACATGGAACATTCTCCAGGATAGACCACATCTTGGATCACAAATCAAACCTCAGTAAATTTAAGAAAATTGAAAGAGTATCAGGCATCTTCTCTGACCACAATGCTATGAGACTAAATATCAATTGCAAGAAAAAAAGTGTAAGAAACACAATCACATGGAGATTAAACAACACTCTTCTAAACAACCAACAGGCTACTGCAGAAATCAGAGAAATCTAAAAGTTTCTAGAAACAAATGACAATGAAAACATGACAACTCAAAACCTTTGGGATGCAGCAAAAGCAATTCTAAGAGGGAAGTTTATAGCAATACAATCCTACCTCAAAAAACAAGAAAAATATCAAATAGAAAACTTAACTTTATACTTAAAGCAACTGGAAAAAGAAAAAAAAACCCACAACATTAGCTAAAGGAAAGAAATCATAAATATCTGAGCAGAAATAAATGAAAGAAACAATAGTGAAACTTAATAAAACTAAAAGCTGGTTCTTTGATAAGATAAACAAAGTTGACAAACCTTTAGCCAGACTCAAGGAAAAAAGAGAGAAGAATCACATCAACAAAATTAGAAATGCAAAAGGAGAGGTTGCAACAGACAATGCAGAAATACAAAGGATTGTAAGAGACTATTATGAACAACTATATGGCAATAAAATGGATAACCTGGAAGAAATGGACAGATTCTTAGAAAAGGTCAATCTTCCAAGACTGAACCAGGAAGAAATAGAAATTATAAACAACCAAGTTACAAGCACTGAAATTGAAGCTGTGATCAAAATTCTACCCCCCCACCAAAAAAAAAAAGCCCAGGACCAGATGGATTCACAGGAGAATTCTATCAAACATTTAGAGAAGACCTAATGCCTATCCTTCTAAAACTTGCAAAAAATTGCAGAGGAAGGAACACTTCCAAATTCATTCTACAAGGCCAGCATTATTCTGATACCAAAGCCAAACAAAGACAACACAAAAGAAGAAAACTACAGACCAATATCACTGATGAACAAATTGAAATATAAAAACCATATAATCATCTCAATAGATTCAGAAAAAGCCTTTGACAAAATTCAGCACCCGTTTATGATTAGAACTCTTCAAAAAATGGGCATAGAAGGAACCTACCTCAACATAGTAAAGGCCATATATGATAAGCCTACAGCAAACATTATTCTCAATGGTGAAAAACTGAAAGCATTCCCCCTAAGATCAGGAACAAAGACAAAGGTATGCAGTTTCACCACTGTTATTCAACATAGTTCTGGAAGTCCTAGCTACAGCAATCAGAGAATAAAAATAAATAAAAGGAATCCAGATCAGAAGAGAGAAGTAAAGCTCTCACTGTTTGCAGATGACATGATACAGTACAGAGAAAACCCTAAAGATAGTATCAGAAAATTACTAGAGCTAATCAGTAAATTTAGCAAAGTTGCAGGATACAAAATCAATACACAGAAATCACTTGCATTTCTATGTACTAACAATGAAAAATCAGAAAGAGAATTTAAGGAATAAGTCCCATTCACCATTGCAACAAAAAGAATTAAATATCTAGGAATAAACTTACCTAAGGAGACAAAAGAACTATATACAGAAAATTATAAGACACTGATGAAAGAAATCAAAGACGACATAAACAGATGGAGAGATATTCCATGTTCCTGGGTAGGAAGAATTAGTATTGTGAAAATGACTATACTAACAAATGCAATCTACAGATTCAATGTGATCCCTATCAAATTACCAATGGTGTTTTTCACAAAACTAGAACAAAAAATTTCACAATTCTATGGAAACACAAAAGATGCCAAATAGCCAAAGCAGTCTTTAGAAAGAAGAATGGAGCTGGAGGAATAGACCTTCCTGACTTCAGATTGTACTACAAAACTGCTGTCATTAAGACAGTATGGTACTGGCACAAAACAGAAATACAGACTTGAATGAAATACATAAATACATAAATGAAACAAGATAGAAAGACCATAAATATACCCATGCACCTATAGGTACCTTATTTTTGACAAAGGAGACAAGAATATACAATGGGGCAAAGACAGCCTCTTCAGTAAATGGTGCTGAGAAAACTGGACAGCTACATTTAAAAGAATGAAATTAGAACACTTCCTAACAGCATACACAAAGATAAAATGGATTAAAGACCTAGATGTTAGACCAGAAACTATAATACTCTTAGAGGAAAACAGGCAGAATACTCGATGACATAAATCAAAGAAAGATCCTCTATGACCCACCTCCTAGAGTAATGGAAATTAAAACATAAGTAAAGAAGTGGGACCTGATTAAACTTAAAAGCTTTTGCACAGCAAAGGAAACTATAAGCAACATGAAAAGACATCCCTCAGAATGGGAGAAAATAATAGCAAATGAAACAACTGACAAAGGATTAATTTCCAAAATATACAAGCAGCTCATACAAGTCAATGCCAGAAAAACAAACAACCCAATTAGAAAGTGGGAAAAAGACCTAAACAGACATTTCTTCAAAGAAGACATACAGATGGCTAAAAAACATATGAAAGATGCTCAACATTGGTCATTATTCAGTTCAGTTCAGTTTAGTCACTCAGTCGTGTCCGACTCTTTGCTACCCCGTGAACTGCAGCACGCCAGGCCTCCCTGTCCATCACAAACTCCCAGAGTTTACACAAACTCATATCCATTGAGTCGTTGATGCCATCCAGCCATCTCATCCTCTGTCATCCCTTTCTCCTTCTGCCCCAAATCCCTCCCAGCATCAGGGTCTTTTCCAATGAGTCAACACCTCGCATGAGGTGGCCAAAGTATTGGAGTTTCAGCTTCAGCATCAGTCCTTCCAATGAACACCCAAGACTGATCTCCTTTAGGATGGACTGGTTGGATCTCCTTGCAGTCCAAGGGACTCTCAAGAGTCTTCTCCAACACCACAGTTCAAAAGCATCAATTCTTCGGACTCAGCTTTCTTCACAGTCCAACTCTCACATCCATACATGAATACTGGAAAAACGATAGCCTTGACTAGATGGACCTTTGTTGACAAAGTAATGGCTCTGCTTTTTAATATGCTGTCTGGGTTGGTCATAACTTTCCTTCCAAGGAGTAAGCGTCTTTTAATTTCATGACTGCATTCACCATCTGCAGTGATTTTGGAGTCCAAAAAAAATAGTCTGACACTGTTTCCACTGTCTCCCCATCTATTTCCCATGAGGTGATGGGACCAGATGCCATGATCTTCGTTTTCTGAATGTCAAGCTTTAAGCCAACATTTTCACTCTCCTCTTTCACTTTCATCAAGAGACTTTTTAGTTCCTCTTCACTTTCTGCCATAAGGGTGGTATCATCTGCATATCTGAGGTTATTGGTGTTTCTCCCGGCAATCTTGATTCCAGCTTGTGCTTCCTCCAGTCCAGCATTTCTCATGATGTATTCTGCCTATAATTTAAATAAGCAGGGTGACAATATACAGTCTCGATGTACTCCTTTTCCTGTTTGGAACCAGTCTGTTGTTCCATGTCCAGTTCTAACTGTAGCTTCCTGACCTGCATGTAGGTTTCTCAAGAGGCAGGTCAGGTGGCCTGGTATTCCCATCTCCTTCAGAGTTTTCTACATTTTTTTGTGATCCACACAGTCAAAGGCTTTAGCATAGTCAATAAAGCAGAAATAGATGTTTTTCTGGAACTCTCTTGCTTTTTCAGTGATCCAGCAGATGTTGGCAATTTGGTGTCTGGTTTCTCTGTTTTTTACTAAAACTAGCTTGAACAGCTGGAAGTTCAGAGTTCACGTATTGCTGAAGCCTGGCTTGGAGAATTTTGAGCATTATTTTACTAGCATATGAGATGAGTGCAATTATGTGGTAGTTTGAGCATTCTTTGGCATTGCCTTTCTTAGGGATTGGAATGAAAACTGACCTTTTCTAGTTCTGTGGCCACTGCTGAGTTTTCCAAATTCACTGGCATATTGAGTGCAGCACTTTCACAGCATCATCCTTTAGGTCATTATTAGAGAAATCCAAATCAAAACCACAGTGAGATATCACCTCACACCAGTCACAATGGCCATCATCAAAAAATCTACAAACAATAAATACTGGAGAGGTTGTGGAGATAAGGGTATGCTTTTGCACTGTTGGTGGGCGCTTAAGTTGATACAGCCACTATGGAAATTGGTATGGGGATTCCTTAAATCTAGGAATAAAACCACCATATGACCCATCAATCCCACTCCTAGACATATACCCTGAGGAAACCAAAATTGAAAAAGACACATGTATCCCACTGTTCATTGCAGCACTATTTACAATAGCTAGAACATGGAAGCAGCCTAATTGTCCATCAACAGATGAATAGATAAAGAAGTTTTGGTATGTATACATAATGGAATATTACTCAGTCATAAAAAGGAACACATTTGAGTCAGTTCTAATGAGGTGGATGAACCTAGAACCTATTGTACAGAGTGCAGTAAGTCAGAAAGAGAAAGATAAATATTGTATCCTAATGCGTATATACAAAATCTAGAAAAATGTTACTGAAGAATTTATTTACAGGGCAGCAGTAGAGAAACAGAGAATAGACTCATGGACATGAGGAGAGGGGAGGAGAGGGTGAGATGTATGGAAAGAGTAACATGGAAACACTACCATATGTAAAATAGATAGCCAACACGAATTTGTTGTATGGCTCAGGAAACTCAAACAGGGGCTCTGTACCAACTTAGAGGGTTGGGATGGGGAGGGAGATGGAAGGGAGGTTCAAATGATGGGAGGAAGTTCCAAATACATCCATGTATACCTATGGCTGATTCGTGTTGAGGTTTGACAGAAAACAACAAAATTCTGTAAAGCAATTATCCTTCAGTTGAAAAAATGAATTAAAAAAAAAATGAATGTACTTCTTAGCATTCCTCAATAAACAAACAGGAGTTAGATGTCTTACTGTTGATTTCCAACTCTATTAGTAAAGAGCCCTGCTAATTTTGGTCACTTAATTATTTCTCTACTGCTCAGCTTCTTATCTACAACAACAGATTCAATGTTTTTTTGATCTGCATTCTACTCATACTTGTGTATTGCTAAATGCTTCAAGTGTTGGGATAGGAAAAACTGAGTAAAAGGAAAATGAATGAGTTGAGGATTCAATAAACTTCTCTACTTTTTGCTTACCATTTTCTTTGAAAGAGAAAATAAGGTATGCTCATAAAAGAGAAATATAAACTTTATTTTAACTTTAGAATTCAATTATGTTATATAAGTTTGTTTTTACTATATGTGGTACAGTGTTGGCAGAGAAAATATGCAGAATAAATAGCTGTTTATTTTCTATTCATCAGGCATCCATAATAAATTTTCTTTTATAATCTTAATGCTTTCAACTTTTACTAGTCTCAACCCCATTGCTATTCTCTAATATATAACTCTTCAGGAGATATCATAAAAATCAGATTTTCCTTAATGGAGTAGTTATCTCAGTGAGAACACTTCCAAGGTTAAACACCATATCCACATAATATGGCAGTCAGTGCCTGGACATGATTGATGAAAGTATTAGAGTTAGTCACTGAGTCAGGAAGTTAGATGGAGAAATGTCATGTATTCAAGTTCACTGGGTATACAAGTTAATATGAAGCAAATAATAAAAATCAGCAATGCATTACTGAACTAAAACTTGAAGAGAATTATGTAGGTAAAGGACAAACTGTTGAAACATATTTAATGTTATACTGCTTTGCATTAAACTTATTATTGGTAGTGAAAACTAATTACTGCTTTTATGTCCTAAAGGACCAAGAGAATGGGAAGTTAAACTTTTTTACTTCCAGTTAAGGATATTAAAGCTAATTAGATTACCAAAATACAACCAGGAAATATACCAGAAGTGCTTCAGTGGTTGAAAAGTTTAATAATTCATTTTTGAGATGGCTTATAATTAAAGCTCTGCTGTCAAAGCTAGTGGACATAATGGAATTCCAGTAAGTAAAGTCGCTCAGTCGTGTCCGACTCTTTGTGACCCCATGGACTGTAGCCTACCAGGTTCCTCTGTCCATGGGATTTTCCAGGCAAGAGTAATGGAGTGGGTTGCCATTTCCTTCTCCAGGGTATCTTCCCAACCCAGGGATCGAACCCCAGTCTCCAGCATTCAGACAGACACTTTACCGTATGAGCCACTAGGGAAGAGCTATTCAAAACCCTGAAGGATGATGCTATCAAAGTGATGCACTCAATATGTCAGTAAATATGGAAGACCCATCAGTAGCCACAGGACTGGAAAAGGTCAATCCTCATCCACATTCCCAAGAAGGGCAGTACAATAGAATGTTCAAACCATTGGACATTGCACTCATATCCCATGCTAGTAAGGTCATGCTTAAAATCTTGCATGCTAGGCTTCAGCAATATGCAAACCAAGAACTTCCAGATGTCCAAGCTGGGTTTAGAAAGACATAGTTTCTAGAGATCAAATTACCAACATTCACTGGATCATAGAGAAAGCAAGAGAATTCCAGAAAAATATCTACCCTGTTTCATCAACCATGCTAAAGCCTTTCACAATGTAAGATCATAATACTCTTTGGAAAGATCTTAAAGAGATGGAAATACCAGACCATAGTATCTGTCTCCTGAGAAACCTGTATGCAGGTCAAGAAGCAACAGTTAGAACCCTGCATGGAACAACGGATTGGTTCAGGACTGAGAAATGAGTGTAACATGCCTGTCTCTTGTCACCCTGTTTATTTAACTTATACTCTGAGCACATTATGAGAAGTGCCAGGCTGGATGAACTGCAAGTTGGAATCAAGATAGGCAGGAGAAACATCAGCAACCTCAGATATGCAGATGATACCACACTAGTGGCAGAAAGCAAAGGAGAACTAAAGAGCCTCTTGATGAGAGTGAGAGAGAAGAGTGAAAAACATGGCTTAAAACTAAATATTTAAAAAAAAAAAAACACTAAAATCATGGCATCCAGTCCCATTACTTCTTGGCAAATAGAAGGAAAAGGTGGAAGTAGTGATAGATTTACTCTTGTTGGGCTCTAAAATCACTGTGGATGGTGACTGAAGCCATGAATTCAGAGGATAATTGCTTCTTGGCAGGAAAGCTGTGACAAACCTATACAGTGTGTTGTAAAGCAGAGACATTCCTCTGCTGACAAAGGTCTGAATAGTCAAGGCTATGGTCTTTCCAGTATTCATGTGCCACTGTGAGACCTGGACCATAAAGAAGGCAGAGCACCAAAGAATTGATGCCTTCAAACTGTGGTGCTGGAGAAGACTACTGAAAGTCCCTTGGACAGCAAGGAGATCAAACCAGTCAATCTTAAAGCAAATCAATCCTGAATACTCAGCTCAAGGTCCAGTATTTTGTTCATCTGATGTGAGCAACCAGCTCATTGGAAAAGTTCCTGATGCTGGGAAAGATTGTGGGTAGAAGGAGAAGATGACATCAGAGGATGAGATGGCTGTATGGCATCACTAATGCAATGAACATGAACTTGGGCAAACTTCAGGAGATGATGAGGTGCAGGGATGCTGGCTTGCTGTGGTCCATAGGGTCGCAGAGAGTCAGACATGACTGGACAACTGAAAAACAAAATAATTAAAGAAATATCTTCTTCTCATATTGTTAGTAATTATAATGTGGTTCTCAGTTTATCATCCTCCTGCATGCATCATTTTTATGATATAACCTCATATTCTCTTACCTCTAGGATTAGAGTGGTCTGCCTTATCAGTTGGTCATGGATTCAACTGTGTGATTTGCTTTTTCCAATGGATATTAACTTATGTTCTGAGTTTTGCTCCCTTGAACCTTTGCCATTATCATGAAAGTATGCCCAGACTGATCTGCTGAAAGATGAAAGAAACATGGAGTCTAGCCAAAACACAAAAGTAGTCCCAGCCAAGATCAACCAAAATCGGTCAACATCTAACCATGTGAGTCTACAATATTAGAGACCACTGTATGTGAGAACAGCCAAGCCAGAAATGCTGACCAGATAATCACAATCTAAATTGCAAGCTTTCAGACTAATGGCTAAATAAATGCTGTATATGTTTAGTCACTGGTTTTGTGGTAATATATAATTGGTGCAGAAGTCCCAACATTTATTTACTCATCTTTGCATAAAGTGAGATTTATTTATTTTCTAACATCTTGCATCTGTTTATCTCAAGATATGATTATGATATTTGCTATAAAATTAGAGCAAGACTGTTATTTACAACAAGAGTATATTCTTGAAATAAAAGATACTCAAATTTGATACTTAAAGAGTATTCCTTATATAGATACCAAGGGCAGTTTATTTTTTGGCAATTTTATTATATTTTAATGAGAATGGGAAAAAAGACAGGGATTCAGGTGTCTAAGAATCTTGCTCAGTTCTCATACTAATTATTTATGTGAGTTCAAAATATATCTATTCTTGGATGTCAACAAGGCAAAGGACTAAGAAGTCTCAAGTCTTTGTTCTCCCACAAAATATCAAACAAACAACTACAAATAAATAAAGTAACTTCACAGGTCCTCTGGAGACAAAAGATATATACTATTCAAGCAAATACCCCAATAAGAAAAACCACATTTGAGAGTGGCCAAGATGGCAGAGTAGGAAAACACTGAACTTGCCTTCTCCCATGAGCACAACAAAATTAAAACTATCTACAGAGCAGCTATTGATGAGAAAAGACTGAAAGAAAAGCAGAAATAATCTATAACTAGAAATATAAAGAACCACAAAAAGATATGAATTTGGAGATATTGTAATCTAGACATGTGTCCTCAGTGCACTGACCCACAAACAGGAGGATAATTAAAATTATAGATGTTCTCCCCAAAGTGTAAGGGATCTGAGTCCCACATTGGATGTCCCAGTCCAGAGGTCCTGCACTAGGAAGATGAATTACAACAAAGCATGGCTTTGAATGCCAGTGTGTTTACTTTCAAGAGAGACAGAGGAGTGTAGGAAGTATAGACACCAACCTTAAAGGGCAAACACAAAATCTCACAGGCTCCAAGAACGAAAGCAGAAGTAGCAATCTGATTTTGGAGGGTGTCCTGAAGAGGTAGAAGGCAACTGTAACTCACTATGGGATCACAGACATGGACAAAGTCATTTTGGAGAGCTCATTCTACCATGAGGACAATAATGTTGGCAAAGACTATTTTGGAATTCTTTCTCTGTCTTATTAATGCAGTAAGCCAACCTCATCCACCAGAGTAGGGACACTTGTACTGGGGTGACTCAGGCCTAGTAACTACGTTGGTGGGGACATATCCCCACCCATTAGCTGGTGGTTGCCTTTAAGACCCTCTAAGTGCACAGCCGTCCTGGCACCTGGTTCTGTTCACCAAAGGGCCTGTGACAGAAATCATAAGGCCCTGTAGTCAGAGACCTTGTGACCTGGCTCTGCCCACTAGTGGGCTAGTACTAGCCTCAGGACAACAACCTTACTAGTGGGCAATCCCTAATGCATGAATCCCCTGGGACAGTGTGCTGTTGGCACTCATAGGATAGCTCCTACAAAAGGCAGATTCTCCAAGTTCTAGAACTGTAGACAGCTACCTAATTGCATAGAAATTAAAAACAACAGTTTTAGTAAAATGAGGCAACAGGGAGTATTCCAAACGCAGAACAAGATAAAATCCCAGAAGAAGACCTAAGTATAGATAAACAGTCTACCAAATACTCAGCTCAAGATAATAATCCTAAAGAAGTGTGAAAAGAATTTGGGAAGAGACTGGATTAATAGAATGAAAACTTAGAAGTTTTAAAAAAAGACTTAGACAATTAAAACCAAATAGAGATGAATAATACAGTAACCAAAATAAAAATATATTAGACAGACTCAACAGTGGATTAGATAATACAGAGAAATAGATAAGTGAGCTGAAAGGCACAGTAATAGAATTTAGTGAAGCTGAAAAGAATGAACTGAAGGCAGTTTAAGAGATCTCTACAACAACATCAAACATACTAACTTTTGCATTATAGGAGCCCCAGGAGGAGAGGAGAAAGAGAAAGGGGCAGAAAACATACTTGAAGACTTAATAGATGAAGACATCCTTAACCTGGAAAAGAAAGCATATCTAGGTTCAGGAAGCATGTGTGTGTGCTTAGTTGCTGGGTCATGTCCAACTCTTTGCCCTTGGACTGTAGCCCACTAAGCTACTCTGTCCATAGGATTTCTCCAGGCAAGAATACTGACGTGAGTTACCAATCCCTTTTCCAGGGGATCTTTCTGGCCAAGGGATGACACCTGTGTCCTGTGTCTCCTGAATTGGAAGGTGAATTCTTTACCACTTGAGCCACCTCGGAATCCCTGCAGGAAGCACAGAGAATTCCAAATAGAATCAACCTAAGGTGGATTGTACCAAGACATATTGCAATTAAAATGACAAAAATTAAAGATAAGGAGACAATATTATGCACACAACATAGGAGGGCCTAAATGCACAAATTTAATACTAACAAAGATAAACAGAGAAATTTACAGTAACACAATAATAGTATGGGACTTTAACACCCCACTTACATCAGTAGATCAAACAGACAGAAAAAGAATAAGGAACCACAAGCCTTATATAACATTAGACCAGATGCCCTTAAATATATAGCTATATAGAGAACATTCCATCCAAAAGTAGCAGAATGCACATTATTTTCAGGTGCACATAGAATATTCTTTAGGATACAGGCCTTGTTTAGGCCATAAAACAAGTCTCAGTAAATGCAAGAAAATTGAAATCATATCAGCATCTTTTCTGACCTCAGTGCTCTAAGAGTAAAAATCAACTACAAGAGAAAAAAGCAAAAAAAAAAAAAAAAAAACACAGACACAGGCAGGCTAAAAAAAAACATGTCTCTAAATAACCAGATGATCATTGGTGAGATCAAAGAGGAAATTTAAAAAGTACATCAAAGGGACTGGTGGTTCAGTTAAGAATCTGCCTTGCAATACAGGGGTTGTGAGTTTGATCTCTGGTCTGGGAACTAAGATCCCACATGCCACAGAGCAGCTAAAAACGCATGCCACAACTACTGAAGCTCACACACTCTGGAATCCATGCACCACAACTAGAGCATCTGTGCACCACATCATAAGATCCTGCATGACACAGCGAAGATCCTGTGTGCCACAGCTAAGGCACAATGCAGCCAAATAAATAAATAAATATTAAAAGACATGGAAACAATTGAAAACAAATACATAATCATCCAATATCTATGTGATGCAGCAAAGTCTGTTCTAAAGGGACATTTATGTGATACAAACTTACCTCAAGGAAAAAAAAAACATTCAAATAAGCAACCTAATAATACACATAAAGGAACTAGAAAAAGAGGGATAAGCAAAGCCAAAATTTAGTAGAAGAAAATAAATCATAAAGACCAGAGCAAAAATGAATGAATAGAAATTGAAAGAATAATAGAAAAGATCAAAAGAAACTAAGGCCTGATTCCTTAAAAAGATGGACAAAATTGATAAACATTTGATAAACATTTAGCCATGCTGCATCCCTGGTAGCTCAGCTGGTAAAGAATTCTCCTGCAATGCCAGAGACCTGGATTTGATCCCTGGACTGGGAAGACCCCTGGAGAAGGAAATGGCTACCTACTGTAGTATTCTGGCCTGGAGAATTCCATTGACTGTAAAGTCCATGGGGTCGCAAAGAGTCAGACACAACTGAGTGACTTTCACTTCACTTCACTTCACATTACTTAGCCATGCTAGTCAAGAAAACAAGAGAGAGGACCTACGTCAATAAATCAGTAATGAATAGGAGAAGTTACAACAAATATCGCAAAAATACCAAAGATTGTAAGAGATTACTAAGAAAATGTATATGCCAATAGACAGCCTAGAGTAAAGGGGAAAAGTTCTAGAAATGTACGCCCTCCCCAGATTGAACCAGGAACAAACAGAAAATATGAATAGACCAATTACCAGTAAATAAATTGAATCAGTAAAACAGCTACCAAAAAACAAAAATCTAGGACCAGATGACTTCACAGGTGAAATTTACCAAACATTTAGAGGAGTTAACACCTACCCTTCATAAACTATTTCAAAAAAATTGCAGAGGAAGGAATACTTCCAAACTCATTCTACAAGATGAGCATTACCTTGATACAAAAAGTCAGACAAAGATACAGTGAAAAAATAAAACTACAGGCAATATCACTGATGAATATAGATGCAAAAATCTTCAACAAAATTAGCAAAATAATTCAATACCATATTAAAAGGATCATACACTCTGATCAATGGGATTTATCCTAGGGAAAAAAGGATGACTTAGTGTTCACTAATCAAGCAATATGATAAGCCATATTAATCAACTTGAAGAATAAAAAAAATTATTATCTCAATAGATGGAGAAGAGCTTTTGATACAATTCAAAATCCATGTATGATAAAAACTATCAATAAAATTTGTATAAAGATAACATAACTCAACATAATAAAGGTCATATATGATAAGCCCACATCTGACATTATTCTCAATGGTAAGAAGCTGAAAGCATTTTATTTAAGACCAAGATCAAAATAATGACACCCATTCTCATCACTTTTATCCAACATAGTATTGAAATCTTAGCCACAGCAATCAGAGAAGAAAAAGAAATAATTGGATGCAAATTGGAAATGAAGAAGTAGAAGTAATACTGCCACTGTTTGCAGATGACAAGTTACTATATATAAAAAGGGGGAAAAAATGCTACCAAAAGCTAGTAGAATGCATTAATGAATTTAGTAAATTTGCAGGATACAGAATGAATATACAAAATACACTGCATATCTATACATTAACAATAAAATAGCAAAAAGAGGAATTAGGAAAACAACCCTGTTTACAGTTGTATCAAAAAGAAAAAAAAAATCATAAAAAAAAATTTAAAAAAATAAAAAATAAAAAAATCTAGGGATAAATCTAAGGAGATAAATGGTATGTATTCAGAAGTCAATAAGACACAATGATGAAAGAAATTGATGACAACAAAAATAGATGGAATGATATTCTGTATTCAAAGATTGAAAGAATTAATATTATTAAAGTGAACAAGTAGCCCAGGACATGTACAGATTCAGTGCAATCCTTATCAAAACAGAAATGGCAGATTTTAAAAGAATTGGAAGAAATAATTTTAAAATTAGTATAGACACACAAAGGAACCCAAATAGCCAGAGCAATCTTGAGAAAAAAGGAAAAAAAAAAAAAACCAGAGGTATTGTACGTCAGGATTTCAGACTATACTACAAAGCTACAGCCATCAAAACTGTATGGTAATGGAAATTTTCCCGGCAGTCCAGTGACTGGGCTGCACACTTCCACTGCAGGGGTGTAGGTTCAATCTTTGGATGGGGAGCTAAGATCTTGTATGCCACAATGCAAAAAAAAATCGCACTGAATACAAATAAAAATACAACATATCAACATTTAAGAAAAAAATTAAAAAGCAGTATGGTACTGCACAAAAACAGAGACATAAATCATTAGCATAGAGAACCCAGAATTGAATCCATGTTAAAGTGGACAATTATCTACGAGGAGACAAGAATATACAGTGAGAAAACAACAGTGTCTATAGAAAAGGTGTTAGAAATGTGGAAACTGCAGGTAAGAGAATAAAACTGGATTACTCACTCATACCATGCATACAAATTAACTCAAAATGAATTAAATATGTAAATATAAGACCAGAAACTATAAAAATTTTAGAAGAAAACATGGCAATATGCTCTTGGATATTGATTTTAGTAATATTTTCTTGTTATGTCTCTTCAGGCAAGAGAAACAAAAGCAAAAATAAACAAATGGGGCTACATGAAACATAAAAACCTTTGCACAAAGATTAAACTATCAACAAAATTAAAAGGCCACTTACAGAATTGGAGAAGATATTTGCAAATGATATGTCCAATATGGTGTTAGCATTCCAAAATATACAAAGAACTCACAGAATTAAGCATCGAAAAATGAACAACCCAATTAAAAATGAACAGAAATCTGAATATGCATTTTTTTAAAGAAAACACACAGATATGAATAAACACCTGTCAGAATGGCTATTATCAAAAAGACAACACACAAGAAGTGTTGGCAAGGATGTGAAGAAAAGAGAACTCTCATGCACTGATGGCAAGAATGAAAATTGGTGCAGCCAATAGGGAAAGCTGTATGCAGATTACTCAAAAAATTAAAAATAGAGCTACATATGACCCAGCAGTTTGATTCCTGGTTATAAAAAAATTAGAAATTAAAAAAAAAACACTAGAAGTGATATGTGCATGTCAATATCCATTGCAGCATTATTTACAATAGCTAAGATATGGAAGCAGCCTAAGTGCCCAACAGTACTTGAATAGATAAAGAGGTGGCATTTACATACAATGGAATATTACTCAGCCACAAAAGCTAAGGAAATTTTGCAATTTGCAATGATATGGATGCACCTAGAAGGTATTATGCTAAGTGAAATATGTCAGAGAAAGATAAGTAGCATATTATTTCACTTATATGTGAACTCTAAGTTCCAGTTACAAAATAAAAAAGCTGCATATATGAAATATACAGTTTGCACAGAACAGTCAATATCTGGGCTTCCCTTGTGGCTCGGTTGGTAAAGAATCTGCCTACAGTGCATGAGATCTGGGTTCTGTCTCTTGGTTGGGAAGATCCTCTGGAGAGGGAAAGGCTACCCACTCCAATATTCTGGCCTAGAGAATTCCATGGACTGTATGGGGTCGCAAAGAGTTGGATACAACTGAAAAACTTTCACTCATTCATGTAATATTTTTGCCTTTTGACAGATGTTAACTCAGCTTACCACATTGATCATTTTGTAATGTTCAGAAATATAGAATCACCATGCTGTGTAACAGGAAGTAACATAGTGTTACAGGTCAATTGCTCTTAAACAAACAGACTCATTGAAAAAGAGATCATATTTGTGGTTATCAGAGACAGGGTTTGGTGGGGAGGAATTAAATTGCAGAAAAATAGTCAAAAGATACAAAGTTTCAACTATATGATAAATAGAGATGTTTGATAAATATAATTAACACCACTATGTCTTACAAATAAAAGTTGTTAGAGTAAATCCTAAGAGTTCTCAACACAAGGAAAAAGTTTTTCTATTTCCTTAATTCTGTATCTGTGAGATGATGAATATTCACTAAACTTATTGCAGCAATCATTTCATGATATATGTAAGTCTAATCATGTTGTGCACCTGAAATTTATATAGTACTATATGTCACTTATATCTTAATGAAACTGGAAGAAAAATAATCAGAAAATCAACTAGACTAAAAACAAATTAGAAGAAAAATCCACTTTCAATTTGTAGAAAACTTCATTGGATTTTTATTTACACTTGCCTTATTTCTTCCTCAGTGTGACATACAGTTGTCTGGTTGAAGTAGTCTAATTCCAAGTTGCCTCCCTCAGAATGAGAGGAGCAGAGTGATATATATTTAAAATATTTTGTCTGTGAACTGATCTCTGGGCTCATTTCTGTCTTAGTTGACTGGAAGTCAGACAGTGAATAGAGATATAATTGGAATTTCAGGCCGAGACTGCAAAAGATATTGGTGGGCACAGAGGTGTATAGAAAGCTGTAGGAGGACGGCAGGGTGATCAACACCAGGGAGTGAGAGATTATGGGAAGAGTAACACAACAGAACGTCTAGGCCCTGAGAAGAAGCTGGGGTGAAACTCCTTAGGATATTGAGAAATTAAAAGCAGCATGGAGAAATAAACAATAAATGAATACATAAATAAATCACACACTCAGGTCTAAACAAGACCTGTGCTCAGAAAATCTGAGAAGAACTTAAGCCTTTACCCAAGGCTGATCTCAAAGTTCAGGAGTCTGTTAAGAAGTGCAAGTCTTCTGTCAGTCTGCAAAAGACTGGGAAAGGTGGCTGTTTTTTCAAAATGCCTAATTTTTAACAAAAGGCCGCAATAGAGGGGAACACATAGCCCATTCAAAGGAAAAAAAAAAAAATCTCCAGAATCAGTTCCTGAAGAGATACATGTATTGTTTTTAATAGAGATGGACTGATAAAACAACTGTCTTAAATATGCTCAGGGTGAAAGGAAAACACAAAAGTCTAAAGGAATTCTTGAAAATAATACATGAACAAAATGAGAATATCAAGAGATATAGCAATTGTAAAAAATAAAACCAAACAGGAATTCAGGAGTTGTGAGATACTATATGTGAGACGAAAAATTTACTAGAGGGGAGCAACAGCAGGCGTGTGTTACTACAAAAAAACCAACTAACCATAAAGAAGGCAGTAAGGAGAAGATGAGGAACAAAAAAGTGTACATTCATGCAAAAAGTATCAAAATTGTAAAGCATATACTTCTTTATTAGTAATTAAATGTAGATATATTAAATTTCCCAATCAAGTGTTGCAGAATGGGTGATGAAACAGTATCCAATTATATGATGTTTAAAAGAGATCCATTTTGGATCTATGGATATGCAAAGATGGGGCTATCCAGTGGCTCAGCAGTAGAGAATCCACCTGCAATGCAGGAGACACGAGTTAGATCCCTAGGTGGGAAAGATCCTCTGGAGAAGAAAATGGCAATTCACTCTAGTATTCTTGCCTGGGAAATACCATGGACAGAGGAGCCTGGCAGCCTGCAGTCCATGGAGTCACAAAAGGGTTGGACATGACTTAGTGACTAAACAAACAAAAAAACATATGCATAGATGGAAAATGAAAGGAAGGAAAAGGGTATTTCATTCAATGACATCTTTGCAGAAATAGAAAAACCCATCCTAAAATTTATATGGAATCTAAGCAATCCAAAGAGCCGAACAATCTTGACAATGAGTAACATAGGTGGAGATCTTACATTTCCTGATATCAAAATTTATTACAAAGAAATGATAATCAAAATAGTGTGTATTGGTATAAAAACAAACTTAGACCAATGGAACAGAATTAAGAGCTCAGAAATAGCCTTGCCTATATGGTTAAATGATTTCAAACAGGATATTAAATCATTCAATGGGGAAAGGACAGTCTTATAAACATTTGGCTTAGAAAGCTAAATATCTGTATGTAAAAAAAAAAAAAAATCACATTGGACCCATACCTTGTGTGTATGTGTGTGTGTCTGTGTGTGTGTGCATGCACATGCGTATGTGTGTGTGCACGTGAAGTCACTTCATGTCCAACTCTTTGCGACCGTTATGGACTATAGCCTGCCAGGCTCCTCTGTCCATGGGGATTCTCCAGGCAAGATTACTGGAGTGGGTTGCCCTCTTCCAGGGGATCTTTCCAACTTAGGGATCAAAACCAAGTGTCTTATATCTCCTGCACTGGTAAATGTATTCTTTACCACTAGTGCCACCTGGGAAGCCCAGACCCATACCTTACACTATTTATAGAAACTAACTCAAAATGGATCAAAGACCTAAGGTTAAGAGCTAAAACTATAAAACTCTTAAGAAAATATAGTGGCAAATCTTCATAACATTGGATTTGGCAATGAATTCTGGGATATGAAACCAAAAGTACAGGCAACAAAAGGAAATATAAATTAGTTGGACTTCATCAACATTAAATTTTTTTGTGCCTCAAAGGATACTATATACAGAGTGAAATTAAATGGGAGAAAATTTTGCAAATCATATAAATGGTAAGGAATTAATACCCAGAATATATACAAATCAAAACAAAACCCTAAATAAACACTCTTATTCAGAAATGTGCAAAGGACTTAAACATTTCTCTGCAGAAGATATGCAAATATCCAATAACCCCATGAAAAGATGTATAATATCACTAACCTTTGTTTAGTCTCTAAGTTATGTCCAACTCATTTGTGACTCCATGAACTGTAATGTAGCCCACCAGGCTCCTCTGTCCATGGGATTTTCCCAGCAAGAATGCTGGAGTAAAATGCACCTTTTTGCATTTTAACAAAGAGGCATGGTATGAGCTAAGAGAATCTAACACTTTCCAAGGATAAATATTCTGTGAAGTAACATTAGGTCATCAACATTTTTTCCAGGAAGTCTGAATGTTGGTTCAACATGCATTCCTCCGTTCAGTTGTCCACTCATTCATCTATCCCTCATTCACCTAGCCCTCCTCCAGGAGATCTTCCTGATCTAGGGATCAAACCCGCATCTGCTGTACTTCCTGCATTGCAGGTTGATTCTTTTACTGCTGAGCAAGCAGAGAAGCCACATTAAGCATTAGGGAGACGTAAATCAAAACAACAATGTGCTATCACCCCACACCATGAAAAATGACTATTAACAATTACAACAGAAGAAAACAGAAACAGAAAATAGCAAGTGTTGGCAATAATGTGGAGAAACTGAACTCTTATGCATTGCTGGTGGGAATCTAACATGGTGTAGCTACTGTGTAAATCCCAAAGAAAGGCAATCCCAAAGAATGCTCAAACTACCGCACAATTGCACTCATCTCACATGCTAGTAAAGTAATGCTCAAAATACTCCAAGCCAGGTTTCAGCAATATGTGAACTGTGAACTTCCAGATGTTCAAGCTGGTTTTAGAAAAGGCAGAGGAACCAGAGATCAAATTGCTAGCATCTGCTGGATCATTGAAAAAGCAAGAGAGTTCCAGAAAAACATATTTTTCTGCTTTATTGACTATGCCAAAGCATTTGACTGTGTGGATCACAATAAACTGTGGAAAATTCTGAAAGAGATGGGAATACCAGACCACCTGACCTGCCCCTTGAGAAACATTTATGCAGGTCAGAAAGCAACAGTTAGAACTGGACATGGAACAACAGACTGATTCCAAATAGGAAAAGGAGTATGTCAAGGCTGTATATTGTCACCCTGCTTATTTAACTTCTATGCAGAGTACATCATGAGAAATGCTGGGCTGGAAGAAGCACAAGCTGGAATCAAGATTGCAGGGAGAAATATCAATAACCTCAGATATGCAAATGATACCACCCTTATGGCAGAAAGTGAAGAGAAACTAAAAAGCCTCTTGATGAAAGTGAAAGAGGAGAGTGAAAAAGTTGGCTTAAAGCTCAACATTCAGAAAGGATCAAGGCATCTGATCAAGGCATGCAAGATCATGGCACCTGGTCCCATCACTTCATGGGAAATAGATGGGGAAACTGTGTCAGACTTTATTTTTTGGGCTCCAAAATCACTGCAGATGGTGATTGCAGCCATGAAATTAAAAGATGCTTACTCCTTGGAAGGAAAGTTATGACCAACTTAGCATATTAAAAAGCAGAGACATTACCTTGCCAACAAAGATCCATCTAGGCTATGGTTTTTCCAGTGGTCATGTATGGATGTGAGAGTTGGACTATGAAGAAAGCTGAGCACCGAAGAATTGATGCTTCTGAACTGTGGTGTTGGAGAAGACTCTTGAGAGTCCCTTGGACTGCAAGGAGATCCAACCAGTCCATCCTGAAGGAGATCAGTCCTGGGTATTCATTGGAAGGACTGATGCTGAAGCTGAAATTCCAGTACTTTGGCCACCGAAGAATTGACTCACTGGAAAAGACCCTGATTCTGGGAGGGATTGTGGGCAGGAGGAGAAGGGGATGACAGAAACTCCAGAAGATGAGATGGCTGGATGTTATCACTGACTCGATGGGCATGAATTCAAGTAAACTCTGGGAGTTGCTGATGGACAAGGAGGCCTGGCATGCTGTGATTCATGGGGTTGCAAAGAGTTGTACACGACGAAGCAACTGAACTGAACTGAACTGTGTAAAACAGAAGAGGATTGGCTCAGAGGTTACAGCGTCTGCCTGCAATGAAGGAGACTTAGGTCCGATCCCTGGGTCAAGAAGATCCCCTGGAGAAGGAAATGGCAACCCACTCTAGTATTCTTGCCTGGAGAATCCCATGGATGGAGGAGCCTGGTGGGCTACAGTCCATGGGGTCTCAAAGAGTCGGACATGACTGAACAACTTAACTTTCACTTTCACTGTGTAAAACAGTATGGTGGTTCCTCAAGAAACTGAATATAAAGTTAACACGTGGCATAACAATTCCACTTCTGGGTTTATAGTGAAAGTGAAAGTCACTCGGTTGTGTCCAACTCTTTGGGACGCTATGGACTATACAGTCCATGGAATTCTCCAGGCCAGAATACTGGAGTGGGTAGCCTTTCCCTTCTCCAGGGGATCTCCCCAACCCAGGGATCAAACCCAGGTCTCCTGCATTGCAGGCAGATTCTTCACCATCTGAGCCACAAGGGAAGCCCTCTAGATTTATAACTATGGCTAAAAGAAGGAAGTCAAATAGATAACTGGTATACCCATGTTCATAGCAACATTGTTTACAACAGTACATGGTGGAAGTAACCTAATGGTTTATTGACAGATCAATGAATAAGCAAAATGTGGTGTATACATATATTGAAGTGTTATTCAGCCTTAAAAAGAAATGAAAACCTGTCACATGTTACAACATGGATGAAACTTGAGGACTTTATCCTAAGAGAAATAAGCCAAACACAAAGATCAAAGATTGTATGATTCCTCTTTATATGAGGTACCTAGAATAGTGGAGAAGGAAATGGGAACCCTCCAGTATTTCTTGCCCAAGAAATTCCATGGACAGAGGAGACTGGCAGGCTGCCGTCCATGAGGTCACAAAGAGTTGGACACAACTGAGCACAAGCATGAGCTCATACAAGAGTAGTCAAACTCATATAAACAGAAAGTAAAATTGTGGTTGCCTCAGGGTCATGGGAAGTTATAGTTTAATGGGTATACAGTTTCAGTATGAAAAGATGGAGGAAGTATTGGTGATGGACAGTACTGATGGTTACCTAACCATATAAATGTATATAATGCCACAGAAATGTGCACTTTAAAATGTTTAATATGACAAATACATATTTGTGCATCCATTTTCCCCACTGGGCCACATTTATTTCATTTATAAAATGTGTATATAACACTATATCCTAACTGCAAATTTAGTAAGAGAGTAATGGCATTGAAGAGAACATGGCATTGAAGTTATATTCAGTTATACAAATGCAAGTATCTTTCATTTGACAATGTGATAGCCCATGAGTATTTTGTTCTAAAATTTACCATGTGAACATAGAAAATAAACCTGGTAAAAATAACTTATTTAGAAAATTTTGATATTTCATTTAAGGCTCAGAAAACAGTATGTATATTTGAAGCCCTAAATTTTTCCAGTTGGTATGTTGTGTCCTGTGCCAAATTCTTCCTCTGAAAATTTACAAAATTTTATTTCTGATCTGTCATGGACACAATTTTTTTTGTTTTCTCATCTCCAACTGATTAAATAAAAATATGAATTTGAAATACATCATAGAAATGAAAGAAGAATGAAAGAAAGAGAAGAATGAAAAATGCTTACAATTTTAAATTATAGGTTCTGCTTCTTTTTCTGCTCAAGGTCTATAAAATAAATAAAACATTCCAAATTATTATATTTTTCTCACTAGTTTTAAGGTATTTCACTGTCTTGGTGTCAGGTAGCCACTTTGCCCACCCAATTAGTATGGTCTATTACTATAGACATAGTCTTTCTCTCTCTCAAAAACACTCATTCACACACACATACACACACACACACACACGAGGAGTGCCAAAAATTTTTAGCTCTATTTTAAAACTTCTGTAATGAGAGAATGCTGGGTGCAGTCTCATGAACAGGCAAATTAAAGCAAAGTCTTCTGACTGGCACATTAAAAGCAACAATCATGACACTGGATAGGCTGATGAGATTATTTGGCAGGAAAGATGATAAATCTCTATTTGAAACTAGTCTACAGCTCCACTATGAAAATGTAGCAATAGTGAGAAATCAAATGAATAGTTTTGTTCATGTTCTGGTACTATAAGAGCATGCATTAGTAAACTGAAGAGTAAAGATATTTTAGTATGAATTTTTTACATCCTAAGCTCTTCTTTTCCTCATAGCTGAAACTTTTTACCTGGCGCATGAAGCCCAGAAAACTAATCAAGCCAATTACATGGTCTACAGCCTTGTCTAACTCAAGGAAACTATGAGTCATGCTGTGTAGGGTCACCCAAGATGGACTGGTCATGGTAGAGTTCTGACAAAATGAGGTCCACTGAGAAGGGAATGGCAAACCACTTCAGTATTCTTGCCTTGTGAATCCCATGAACAGTACCAAAAGGCAAAAAGATATGACACTGAAAGATGAACTCCCCAGGTAGGTAGGTACCCAAATGGGAACTGGAGAACAGTGAAGAAATAACTCCAGAAAGAATGAAGAGATGGAGCCAAAGCAAAAATAATATGCAGTTGTATATGTGACTGGTGATGGAAGTAAAGTCCAATACTGTAAAGAACAATATTGCATAGGAACCTGGAATGTTAGGTCCATGAGTCAAGGTAGATTGGAAGTGGTCAAACAGGAGATAGCAAGAGTGAACATTGACATTTTAGGAATCAGTGAATTAAAATGAACTGGAATGGGGAAATTTAACTCAGATGAACATTATATCTACTACTATGGGCAAGTCTCCCTTAGAAGAAATGGAGTAGCCCTCATAGACAACAAAATAGTCCAAAATGCAGTTCTTGGGTGCAGTCTCAAAAACAAGACAATATCCCTATTCATTGCCAAGGCAAACCATTCAGTATCACAGTAATCCAAGTCTGTACACCAACCAGTAATGCTGAAGAAGCTGAAGTCGAATTGTTCTATGAAGACCTACAAGATCTTTTAGAACTAACACCCAAAAAAGATGTCCTTTTCATTTTAAGGGACTCGAATGCAAGAGTAGGAAGTCAAGGGTTACCTAGAGTAACAGGCAAAATGGGCCTTGGAGTACAAAATGAGGCAGGGCAAAGGCTAACAGAGTTTTCCCAAGAGAATGCACTGATCATAGCAACACCCTCTTCCAATAACACAGAGAAGACTCTACACATGGACATCAGATCAGTTCAGTTCAGTCACTCAGTCATGTCTGACTCTTTGCATCCATATGGACTGCAGCATGCCAGGCCTCCCTGTCCATCACCAACTCCCAGAGCCTTCTCAAACTCATATCCATCATGTTAGTGATGCCATCCAATGATCTCATCTGTCATCCCCTTCTCCTCCCGCCACCAATCTTTTCCAGCATCAGGGTCTTTTGAAATAAGTCAGCTCTTCTCATCAAGTGGCCAAAGTATTGGAGTTTCAGCTTCAACATTAGTCCTTCCAATGAACACCCAGGACTGATCTCCTTTAGGGTGGACTGGTTGGATCTCCTTGCAGTCCAAGGGACTCTCAAGAGTCTTTTCCAACACCACAGTTCAAAAGCATCAATTCTTTGGCTCTCAGCTTTCTTTATAGTCCAACCCTCACATCCATACATGACTGCTGGAAAAACCATAGACTTGATTAAACGGACCTTTGTTGACAAAGTAATGTCCCTGCTTTTTAATATGCTGTCTGGGTTGGTCATAACTTTTCTTCCAAGGAATAAGTGTCTTTTAATTTCATGGCTGCAGTCACAATCTGCAGTGATTTTGGAGCCCAGAAAATAAAGTCAGCCACTGTTTCCACTGTTTCCCCATCTATTTTCCATGAAGTGATAAGACTCTCAGATGCCATGATCTTAGTTTTCTGAATGTTGAGTTTTAAGCCAACTTTTTCACTCTCCTCTTTCACTTTATTCAAGAGGCTCCTTAGTTCTTCACTTTCTGCCATAAGGGTGGTTTCATCTGCATATCTGATGTTATTGATATTTCTCCTGGCATTCTTGATTCCAGTTGTGTGCTTCTTCCAGCCCAGCATTTCTCATGATGTACACTGCATAGAAGTTAAATAAGCAAGGTGACAATATACAGCCTTGACGTACTCCTTTTCCTATTTGGAACCAGTCTGTTTTTCCATGTCCAGTTGCTTCTTGACCTGCATACAGGTTTCTCAAGAGGCAGGTCAACTAGTCTGGTGATCCCATCTCTTTCAGAATTTTGCATAGTTTATTGTGATCCAAATAGTCAAAGGCTTTGGCATAATCAATAAAGCAGAAATTGATGTTTTTCTGGAACTCTCTTGCTTTTTCAATGATCCAGCAGATGTTGGCAATTTGATCTCTGGTTCCTCTGCCTTTTCTAAAACCAGCTTGAACATCTGGAAGTTCACAGTTCATAAATTTGGTATTGACCATCACCAGATGCTCAATACCCAAAGCAGATTGATTATATTCTTTGCAGCCAAAGGTGGAGAAGCTCTGTACAGTCAGCAAAAACAAAACCAGGAGCTGACTGTGTCTCGGATTATGAACTCTTTATTGTCAAATTCAGAGTTAAATTGAAGAAAGTAGGGAAAACCACTTTCAGACCATTCAGGTATGACCTAAGTCAAATCGCTTACGATTATACAGTGGACATGAGAAATAGATTGAAGGGGCTAGATCTGATAGAGTGCCGAAGAACTATGGATGGAAGTTCATGACATTGAACAGGAGGTAGTGATCAAGACCATCCCCAAGAAAAATAATTGCAAGGCAAAATTATTGTCTGAGGATGCCTTACAAATAGCTGAGAGAAGAATAGAAGTGGAAGGCGAAGAAGAAAAGGAAAGATATACCCATTTGAATACAGAGTTCCAAAGAATAGCAAGGAGAAATTAAAAAAAAGCCTTCCTCCTTGATCAATGCAAAGAAATAGAGGAAAACAATAAAATGGGAAAGACTAGAGATCTCTTTAAGATATTTAGCTATACCGAGGGAACATTTCATGCAAAGTTGGGCACAATAAAGGGCAGAAATGGTGTGGACCTAACAGAAGCAGAAGATATTAAGAAGAGGTGGCAAGAATACACAGAAGAACTATACAGAAAAGATCTTCATGAGCCAGATAACCATGATGGTGTGATCACTCAGCTAGAGTCAGACATCCTGGAATGTGAAGTCAAGCGGGCTTTATAAAGCATCACCTGGAACAAAGCTAGTGGAGGTGATGGAATTCCAGTGGAGCTATTTCAAACCCTAAAAGATGATTCCGTGAAAGTCCTGCATTCAATAAGCTAGCAAATTTGGAAAACTCAGCAGTGACTATAGGACTGGAAAAGGTCTGTTTTCACTCTAATCCCAAAGAAAGGCAATGCCAAAGAATGCTCAAACTACCACACATTTGCACTCATCTCACATGCTAGCAAAGTAATGCTGAAAATTCTCCAAGCCAGGCTTCAATAGTATGTAAACCAAGAACTTCCAGATGTTCAAGCTAGATTTAGAAAAGGCAGAGAAACCAGAGATCAAATTGCCGACATCCGTTGAATTATCTAAAAAGCAAGAGAGTTCCAGAGAAACATCTTCTTCTTCTTTACTGACTATGCCAAAGCCTTGACTGTGTGAATCACAACAAACTGTGGAAAATTCTGAAACAGATGGGAATATCAGACCACCTTACCTGCCTCCTGAGAAATCTGTTTGCTGATCAAGAAACAACACTTAGAACTGGACATGGAACAACAGACTGGTTCCAAATCGGTAAAGCAGTATGTCAAGGCTGTATATTGTCACCCTGCTCATTTAACATACCTGAAGAGTATATCATGTGAAATGTTGGGCTGGATGACACCCAAGCTGGTATCAAGATTTCTGGGAGAAATATCGGTAACCTCAGATATGCAGATGGCACCACCCTTATGGAAGAAAGGGAAGAACTAAAGAGCCTCTTGATGAAAGTGAAAGAGGAGAGTGAAAAAGTTGGCTTAAAACTCAACATTCAGAAAACTAAGATCATGGCGTCTTAGTCCCATGGTCCCATCACTTCATGGGAAATAGATGGGGAGGCAGTGGAAACAGTGGCTGACTTAATTTTCTTGGGCTCCAAAATCACTGCAGATGGTGATTGCATCCTGAAATTAAGACACTTGCTCCTTTGAACTAAAGCTATGACTAACCTAGACAGCATATTAAAAAGCAGAGACATTACTTTGCCAGCAAAGATCAGTCTAGTCAAAGCTATGGTTTTTCCAGTAGTTATGCATGGATGTGAGAGTTGGACTATAAAGAAAGCTGAGTGCCCAAGAATTGATGCTTTTGAACCGTGGTGTTGGAGAGGACTCTTGAGAGTCCATTGGACTGCAAGGAGCTCCAACTAGTCAATCCTAAAAGAAATCAGTCCTGAATATTCATTGGAAGGACTGATGCTGAAACTGAAACACCAATACTTTGGCCACCTGATGCGAAGAACAAACTCATTTGAAAAGACCCTTTTGCTGGGAAAGATTGGAGGCGGGAGGAGAAGATGACTACAGAGGATGAGATGGTTGGATGGCACCACTGACTCAATGGACTGAGTTTGAGCAAGTTCTGGGATTTGGTGATGGACAGGGAAACCTGGCGTGCTGCAGTCCATGGGTCACAAAGAGCCAGACACAACTGAGTGACTGAACTGGACTGAGCTACTGAACTGAACTGAATTGATGAAGCCCATATCAGAGATGGTATAACTTAAATACAAATTACTTTAATGCTGGTGAACTTTCAAACAGCTTTCATGTAGCTTTGGCTGCAATAGAAATTGCTCTATCAGAAGGATTAGTATATGTATACATAATACCAATATTTGGGACAGTAATATTTTAAGTCAAAGAAGAAGCATATCATAAAAGATGCTTTCTAGGAAGTGAGAGGATAATTGAAGTAGGTTAGGGAGATTAAGAAGTACAAACTTTCATTATAAAAAAAAAAAAAAACAATGATGGGTTTGAAATATAGAGTATGGCAAATATAGTCAATAATATTGTACGATGGTATCTAGACTGTGGTGATCATTTTGTAATGCATAGAAACTTTGAATTACTGTGTTTTGCACCTAGAACTAACATAATATTGTAGGTCAGTTATACTTCAATAAAAATAATTGATTTAAAAAAAAGAAGGTTTCCATTATGAAGTGATTTGATTATTTTCCAAAGAGAAAAACGTCCCAGTGACTGAAAAGAAAGGATGCTAGTAAAGTTTTGACCAACTGGAAATGAACATGTGTCCCTATGTTAAAATGGTCAGTAATCCCTCATGCTTTCAGTTACATATTTACCTCAAGGAGCAGAAATGATCTTTAGCCTAGTGTCACATATTACGATGTAGGCCCATGACCTTTTCCAGTAACATATGTACAGTTATTTAGAATATGGTTTTGCACATTCCACTGTTTAGGTCTTGTTTTTAGTTTATCATGTCACATGTGCATCCTGTATTCTTGGCTCACATTAATTATTCTCTTCATTAGAAGTTTGTAATTTAAAGAGGCCTTTATTCCCTTTTGATAACTTGTTAATGTCTCACAAAAGCTCTATAGAAGTAGTACATATATGAAAATTTTAATGTCCTGATTCTTTTGTCATCAATGTCCATGGAAAAAAAGTCCAAATTTTTTTGAATTTTGTTTCCTGTTGAACTCACACATTTTTTTTTGACTGTGACTCTGGCTACAAGTTAAGAATTTTTTATTTTTTTTTTTGCTACTATTATATCTTTTTACATTCCTAATAAGGAGCAGAACCTATATGGTTAAAATAACAAAAATTTGAAAAAATATTGTAGTGTTAGTACATAATTTTATATATCTCTCAATAGTCATAAATAAGTGTACACCAAAAAAGCCAACTTTTAACACAGTTAAACTCTACATCAATTAAAGAAAAATAAAGATCAAAAACAAATTCTAGAGTTTTTTAGTATGTATAAAGCCACATGGCCAGTTTCATGTTCAAAATATGTTTCACCATTGTCATGTTTGTGTGTTTGCAAGTATTTTTGTGAGTTTTATACGTGTGTATATTGTTATACTTGGCCATAAAATTTACCCTCTAGATAACTTGACAAAATGGAAAGTTTTTATGGAGGCCCAAACATTGTTCAAGAGGTGGTGACCAACAGCATCTCAAAGAAAGAAATGCTAGAAGGCAAAATGGTTGTCTGAGGAAGTCTTACAAATGGCTGAGAAAAGAAGGAACGTGAAAGACCAAGGAGAAAGGGAAAGATATACCCATCTTGATGAATGCAGAATCCCAGAGAATATCATGGAGAGTTAAAAAAAACCTTGAGTGAACAATGAAAAGAAATAGAGGAACATAATAGAGCAGGAGAAACTAGAGGTCTCTTCAAGAAAATTAGAGATATCAAGGGAGCATTTCATGCAAAGATGGGCACAACAAAGGACAGGAACAGCATGGACCAAAAGGAAGCAGATGATATTAAGAGAAGGTGGCAAGAATACACAGAGAACTATACAAAAAAAATTTCCTAATGACCCAGACAACCATGATGGTATGGTCACTCACCTAGAGCCAGACATCCTGAAGTGTGAAGTCAAGTAGGCCTTAAGAAGCATTACTAAGAACAAAGCTAGTGGAGGTGATGGAATTCCAGCTAAGCTATTTCAAATTTTAAAAGATCTTGTTAAAGTGCTACACTCAGTATACCAGCAAATTTGGAAAATTCAGCAGTGACCACAGGACTGGAAATGGTCAGTTTTCATTCCAATCCCAAAGAAGGGAAATGCCAAAGAATGTTCAAACTACCACACAATTGCACTCATTTCACACATTACCAAGATTATACCCCAAATCCTTAAAGCTAGACTTCAGCAGTACATGAACTGAGAATTTCTAGATGTACAACTGGATTTAGAAAAGACAGAGGAACCAGAGATCAAATTAACAACATCTGTTGTATCATAGAGAAAGCAAGGGAATTCCAGAAGAACATGTAATTCTCCTTCATTGACAAAGTCTTGGACCTTGTAGATCACAACAAACTGTGGAAAATTCTTAAAGAGATGGCAATACCAGAAAACCTGACCTGCCTCCTGACAAACCTGTAAGCAGGTCAAGAAGTAACAGCTAGAACCAGACATGGAAAAACAGACTGGGTCCAAATCAGGAAAGGAGTATGTCAAAGCTGTATATTGTCACCCTGTTTATTTAACTTATATTCAGTGGTCATGTGCAATACTGAGCTGGAGGAAGCACAAGCTGCAATCAAGACTGGAGACATGTCAACAACCTCAGATATGCAGATGATACCACTCTAATGGCAGAAAGTGAAGAGGAATTAAAGAGCCTCTTGATGAAAGAGAAAGAGGAGAGTGAAAAGCTGACTTAAAGCTCAGCATTCAAAAAACTAAGATCATGGCACCCAGTCACATTACTTCCTGGCAGATAGATGGGGGAAAAGTGAAAACAGTGATAGATTTTGTTTTCTTGACCTCCAAAATCACTGCAATGGTGACTGTAGCCAGGAAATTAAAAGATGCTTGCTCCTAGGAAGAACACTGTGACAAACCTAGACAGCATATTAAAAAGCAAACACATCACTTTGCTGACATAGATCTGCACAGTCAAAACTATGTTTTATCCAGTAGTCATGTATGGATGTGAAAGTCGGACCATTAAGAAGGCTGAGCACCAAGGAATTGATGCTTTAGAACTGTGGTGCTTGACAAGACTCTTGAGAGTCCCTTAGACTGCAAGGAGATCAAACCAGTCAGTCCTAAAGGAAATCTACCCTGACTATTCATTAGAAAGACTGATGCTGAAGCTGAAGCTCCAACACTTTGGCCACCTGATGCAAAGAGCCAACCCATTGTAAATGACCCTGATGCTGGGAAAGATTGAAGGCAAAAGAAGAGGGCAACAGAGGATGAGATGGTTAGATGGCATCACGGACTTGATGAACATGTTTGAGCAAACTCCAGGAGATAGTGTAGGACAGAGAATCCTAGCAAGCTGCAGTTCTTTGGGTCACGAAGAGTCAGACACAACTTAGTGACTGAACAACAACAAATTATACACATGTTTTCCTCTTCTACCAGGTCCTAATGAACTAGGTAACTCTTTAACTGTTCAAGGTATGTCAACTATGCCATCTGGATTGCATTTCTTTTTACCTTACACCAAACAATCCATAAATCAAAAGTTGCTGTTTCAAATTTTCATCTCCTTCACAACTTTAAACTCCTTGAGGGTAAGCCCTGTATGTCATCCCTCTTTCCTTAGAATTGAACAGTGTGCCTATGAGTACATGCCTATTACATATTTAATAAATGGATTTATGCACCAGAGAGAAAAAGATATAAAATTGCAGAGAATGTTGCAAATCTTATAATTTTTCCACCTCTTGCATTAACCTCAATTTATACTCATAAACTCTTTTTCATGGTAAGTTGGCAATCTTTTTTAATGGTTAGTATAGGATGGTGATTACATAGAAGAACTTTTAGAATTATATACAATCAAATTTAGATTCTAGATCTGCTGAAGAACTTGGAGACAAGCTATTTAAAGTCTGTAAACATCAGTTTCTTCACCTATAATATGGGTATGATTATTGTCTTAAACGTAAATGTGTTGATAAATGTGAAGCCCTTGAGTACATGGTCAGGCACTTAAGAAATATTTTATTTTGAGCAGATTTTGTTATTTCTACTACTAAATTCATTTGTGCATGTTTGCCCATAAAATTAAAGGTTAAAAAATAGAATTAGCATATATGATATTCACTCCACATTTATTTTTTAATGGCATTTTCATTCAAAGTCTGAGCACAAAAGTGTGTATTCACAGAAAGTAGAGTTATCAGTAATCTGGTGTTTGATCTATAGATATTTTAAAGGTGGTGAATATCTGCCATTTATTTCAGTTGCTACATGTTTGAAATTAAATGCATTTGTAATTAAGTTTTCCAGCCTCAAGTCAGCATTAGTTGCTAATTATTTCATTTACTTATTTAGATAGAATCAGTTCCTGAAAAGTGTAATTAAAATGCAACACACAGATAATTTTCTGTTCAAGAAAGGTGGACTATGTGTCTTCTTATCTCAAATGCCTTAAGAGTGAAAAATTCATAGCAAGAAGTCTCCCTTAGCATGAAGCAGATGAAGAATGTGAGAGCAAGAGCAGCTGGAGAAAAGGTTCAGAGCTTTTGACACTTTACTTGAATATGGAAATTAGACATTTAATTTTATACCAAGCATTCGATATTCTCATACAACACATTTCACCTGAGAAAGAGGAAATTCAGAATCTAGCTGCTGCTGCTGCTGCTAAGTCGCTTCAGTCATGTCCGACTCTGTGCGACCCCATAGACGGCAGCCCACCAGGCTCCCCTGTCCCTGGGTATCTCCAGGCAAGAACACTGGAGTGGGTTGCCATTTCCTTCTCCAGTGCATGAAAGTGAAAAATGAAAGTGAAGACGTTCAGTCGTGTCTGACTCTTAGCGACCCCATGGACTGCAGCTTATCAGGCTCCTCTGTCTGTGGGATTTTCCAGGCAAGAGTACTGGAGTGGGTTGCTGTTGCCTTCTCCATCAGAATCTAGAGCATTGGTTTAAAATCTTATATTGGAACCATCTAAGAAAAAAACTACTATTCTTATGTCTCATCTCTATATATTTTCACTTAATTCACATGAGTTAGGCCTGGGTATTGGGATTTTTATAAGCTCCCTTAGTGATTCTCATACACGGGAAAGTTTCAGAATCACCAACCTAAAGAAAGAGGGAGAGTTGAAGTAAATACTGGAAAGTTTCTTCTCCAATGTCTAATTAAGAATAAGAAAAGAAATTGCAAAGTAAGGTATTCCCAAGTCAATAGCTAACCATAGTTCGCATATTATGTTTTCAAGTCACTTTCGAAAACTATATAACTTGACAACTTTCATAAAGAAAGTTATGATAAGTTATTCAAATAGCCTATTTACCTCAGATTTTTCTTTTACAAAATTGACTTATTTCCAAAATATATTAGTTTCCATTGTTACTAAGATTTGGGAAATTTAAGGACACTGTTGCCTATGATAAAGAGTAGACACCAGAGAACTTATGTTTTTTGAATTTTAACTTCATCTCTACAACAAAACAATAGCCAATCTAAATTTTCAAGTATAAAAATTCTAATATTTGTGGCAACACACTATACAATATGATATAAAGTGGATTTATTTGTATTTCTTTACTGATACAAGGGGTAAAAAGCAGTGTCTATTTTAAATGTGATATTCATGGTTCCAAATTCTGATGTATGAGAAATCATTGCAATTCTTGTTCTCACACACCTAAGTCCTACGTTTAAGTCTATTAAAAAGCAGTGAGGTGACATATAGTGTTCCCTCAAAGCTTTCAGAGTGAATAATATCCAGCTTTTATGGTGTTCAACATTCTGCCTACTGATAAAGATGAATTCCCATGCAGACTGCCTCAGATATTAGGGAAATCATTTCCTTTAACTTATATTAGATACTCAAGTTTTGCATCAGTTAGCAGTCTTTGAAAAATATCCCTAAAGAGCCAAAATATTATTTCACTTAAACAACTGTAGTTATTTTGCAAATAACACACCATGTCCAGGAAATACAAATATAAAGTGAAATAAATAAATGTGCTCCTTGAAGGTCTGAGCTTTATGTCAGGCAGGGAAATATTAAAATGACTTAAATTAGAGCCATATCTCAATTTTATGTACACTTGATTTTGTAGCCACAGTAAATTATTTTGAAAAATTTGTATCCACACTACCAACAAAACTACTCCACACTGAGAGCTAGCCAAAAGTGAGTCTTTGGGAAGTTCAAAGTAAAGATGTGATGAATAAAAATTGTGTATATTACAATGACAACATATAATAAAGATAGCAAAATAATTGCAGTGTAATCAGTGTATCAAACAACTACTAGTTCAGTTTTGTTATTTTCCTCAGTGAGGTATAAACCACACAGAAATCCTATATTACTGCCAATCTTATAACTTATTTATGTCATTTCTTTTCCATTCCCACTGGAGTGACCTTGGTTAAGATTCTTAACACTTTCATACTCAAAATACTACCATAGAGATCTAATTATGCATCCTGTCTTTCTATTTACATTCATCTTGTGTGATGCTGCCAGATTTTAAAGCATTTGACATTATTTATCTCATTTATTTAACTAAAAACTAAATTGATCAAATATTTACTAGGTCTCAAACACTATGTGAAACACACAGGATCCATTGTGGAGTGGGGGGGGTGGGAAGCAGTTCTGCTACTTTTAATATCCTAACAGTCCCAGCATGAAAACCTGATTAAAAAAACACATAATTAATCAATTTCTAAATTCCACTACTCACTGTTTATGAGACCAATTTATTTTCATATTGCCCAGTTACAGTTTCCCATTAGGAAATATAAATAAAAATACTTTTCCAATAGGATTAATTAGAGAATTAAAAAGAGTGCAAATGGCTTTTCATGTAGAAGTACTCAAAAGATTTCAGTTGACTTCCCTTAGGGCTTCCCTGGTAGCTCAGTTGGTAAAGAATTTGGCTACAATGCAGGAGGGTTAGAAAACGCCGCGGGAATAAAGGGCCACCTCTAAGGACCGTTGATGAAGGCCTTTATTGGGCGGTTGCTCTCGGGCAGAACTCCCGGGGGCGGGTGAGCGAGGAGACAAAGGGAGTCTGCGAGATATGAGGGGTGGGGAGAGGTTTTATAGCCAGGGCCGGCGTCCAAGCCAGGTCTTTCCATATAAGGAAGAAAGCGGGCTGCAGCGGCTGTTGGTGTCCAAGGGCTCCGTGTCGGTACCTGATTGGACCGGGCTGCAGGGGGTCGGGCCCCTGAAGTTTAGCCAGCCTCCGGAACTCGTCTGCGGCACTTTTTCTGGGGCATGCCTCAGCATGCCCGGCCTTTCATCCCGGCCTTTTTGTTATAGGACAAGGGGCACCGGTTCTCTCTGGCTACTTCCTGCTGAACGGGGCGGCGAGGGATAGGGTGTGGCCGGGGTGACAGGGAGCGTCTGCCGTTAATTTTGTCACAGAGTGTTTGTTGGAAGCCCTTGGTGCTGCTGTCACAACACCATCAGCAATGCAGGAGGCCTGGGTTCAATCCCTGGGTTGGGAAGATCCCCTGGAAAAGGGAATGGCAACCCACTCCAGTAATTTTGCCTGGATAATCCCATAGACAGAGGATCCTGGTGATTTACAGTCCATGGGGTTGCAAAAAGTGAGACAACTGAGTGACTAACATACATCCACTTTGGAGAGGGGAAAAAATAATTGTTTTGTCTTTATTTTATTTTTCTTAAGCATTTAAGAAAATGAATCACTTTAAAAAACCCAGACTGTTTCAGCCATAACCAGAGCAAAAGTTGACGTGTAAAAGAATGAAGACATCTTTCTTTTAAAGACCATGTGTGTTTTTCAAGGCCTTAGACAAGGTTTAAGAAAGAATATAATTTTATTGTTGATCTAAACAAAACTTTAGAAAGAGACACAAAGTAAAACCAAAGGGGTAAGTTTCAACAATCAAAGAGCCTCAGGAAACAATTGACAGATGTTTCAGTGCCACAGAATTGATAATTACTCATTAAATGTCAGCTCATTTCCATGAACTCAAAAACAGCTAATAAGGCATATGGATTTACTTGTTAAATCAGCCCACAAATATGCCAGACCTGGTCCTTGAATACATATAAAGCATTATGAAGAAAGAAATCCAAAATAAGATATACAAGATAGATTTTTTTCTTTTGTTAGGAGCTTCCAATAGGGTGAGAAATTTTACTGAGAAAGGGAATTAGAATAATGAGTCTCTATTGTGAAAGATCACAGAAAACCACAAAATAATGTTGAATGAAGACAGTTTTATGGAGAATAAGTTAGCTATCAGGAATATGATGATGCTTATGTGTGTTGTCTTCTGTATTCTTGAATTAAATTATTATGGTAATATTGGTGTGAACAAATAGCAAACAGAGATTGGGTTATTTATTCTGACTCTTCATGGGTACAGGAGAAGGAAATAGTGTGAGTTTCAGTTTCTAAGGTTCAAAACAGAAAGAAATAAAAGCGGCATTTTGGGGATCACTAGATGGCCACAGTAATAGTCAAGATAACAGAAAATACATGATTATGACCATATTCCAGATAGTAGGTTTGGTTACATTTTATAAAACTGAGAATACCAAATGCTAAATTAGCAAGTGTTAGTCAGTCATGTATGACTCTTTGTGACCCTATGGACTATAGCCTGCCAGGCTCCTCTACCATGGGATTCTTTAGGCAAAAGTACTTGAATGGGTTGCCATTCCCTTCTCCAGGGGATCTTATCAACCCAGGGATTGAACCCCAAATTAGTAAGGATGGGGGTCAAATGAAATTCTTATATATTAATATGGAGAATGAAAATAGGTACAGTTATTTTGGAAAACATTTGATTTTTTTTCTGTAAAAAATGTAAAGCAGTAATTATAAGATCCAGTAATTCCTGTTTGAAGTAAATATCCAATAAAAATGCATACCAGTAGATTTCATAGACATGCACAAAATGTCCACAATAGCATTATTCATGTATCTATATTTTTTTTATGTTATTTTTGGTCAGTGCATTGTTTGTTAGTTTAATGCAGATTGTTATGGTTACCTCTATTTTATTCTTTCCCACTAATATGTCAAATTCTATGTATATATGTGTATATATTATAATGTTTATAAAAACATGCATACTAATATACCCCTTAAGATTATTATTATATAGTAATGTATATGTTGGACTCATTGGAAAAGAACCTGATGCTGGGAGGAATTGGGGGCAGGAGGAGAAGGGAATGACAGAGGATGAGATGGCTGGATGGCATTACCAACTCGATGGACATGAGTTTGCGTAAACTCCGGGAGTTGGTGATGGACAGGGAGGCCTGGCGTGCTGCGATTCATGGGGTCGCAAAGAGTCAAACACTACTGAGTGACTGAACTGAACTGAATGTATACGTTATACAATACAATATATATTTTACATGCAATTGTATAGTGTATAATATAGGTTGTAAATAAAATATATAGCTAACTTATGTATCAATTTATTTGTCTATTTCCTCTTAGTGAGATTCTTTTACTGTTTTCAGATTTTTGCAGTTATAATGAAATCAACAAAGTGTATTCATGTACAAGACAGTTTGTAAACCTGTTGGGGTTTATGGTCTGCACATCTTCAATTTTACAGAAATTGCCATATTGCTCTCCAAAGTCTTTGTGACACTATTCATGCAACCATTTCATAGATCTTCCTGATTTGCAATTTACTACAGTTTAGTGAAAGTTGTATGTAATTGTTTTTTTTGTTTCCTTGCCATGATCACTAGAGAGATTTGAAATCTCTTGATATTTTCTTGTTGTTATTATTTCAGCTTTCTCTTCTGTTACATGCAAGTGCTTATGTTTTACCCAGACTTTTGTTGAATTCCTTTTTTAAAATCAATACATTTGATCAGTTTATATATTCCTAATATTCCTAATTATATATTCCTAACATTTCTATCATATGTATTGTAAATATTTCATGTAGAGTTAGTTTGTCTTTTAATACTTTTAACATAACTTTAGTGGCAAACAGTTTTATATCATTATTGTTTTAGTATTATCAACTTGACTATCAGAGCTGCTTTCTTGTAAAAAATAAGTTTGCTAAGTGAATTACATAGTTCATTTAGAACTTTACTAATGTTTTGCAGTTCTCTCTATAAAAGATGTGCATATTTTTCATTGGGTTTATTGATTACTTTGTATCATTTGTATGTGTGTTAGATGATCAGTTGTGCCTGACTCTTTGCAACCCCATGGGCTCTATGTAGTGCACCAGGCTTCTGTGTCCATGGGATTTCCCAGGCGAAAATACTGGAGTGGGTAGCCATTCCCTTCTGCAGGAGATCTTCCTGACCCAGGGGTCGAACCCAGGTCTCCGTCCCTGCAGGCAGATTCTTTACTAGCTGAGCCACCAGGGAAGCTCTGCTGTTTGTATAAATAGTAACTTAATATATGATATTTTTTATTGCTATTTTAGCTTCTAACCATGTTAATAACTCTCTTTCTAATTCTAATAATGGATCTGAAGGGCCAGTTGGAAGTTTTTCTAAGGAGATATCATGCGATACTAACTATAAGTAAAATATATAATAATAGAGAGTAACCTATCACCAGTTGGAAGTTTTTCTAAGGAGATATCATACAATACTAACTATAAGTAAAATATATAATAATAGAGAGTAACCTATCAATGTAAATGCATTCCAAAAATATATCATTAATAAAAATAACATATTTCAAGAAAAGAGATATAATGTGGTGCCACTATATAACGTTTTACAAAATACAAAACACGCCCTATCGAAAATTTGCATCAAGGACATTAAAAAATACCCATGCTTTCAACCCCTTATAATTTGTATTGCTTGAAATTGTCTTACTTGATGAATAGATGAATGTAGACATACTTTTATCATTCTTTGATTTTAACAAAATACCTGTAATATTTTATCATTGATTTTAATGCTTGTTGCAGATTTTTATAGGTATCTCTTACCGTATTAAGAATGTTCCTTTCTATTGCTAGTTTGCTAAGTGCTTATAATATGAATATAAGCTGAATTTTATCAGAGTATTGTAGTTTCTCTTAAAATGATCATATGGTATATTCTCTATAATGTAATATTGTATGAATTGTCTTAATATAACTTGCAAAATGAAGCCATAATTGTATTCTAAGGTAGCATCATCTTGATCCTTTACAAAATGTATGGGTATTTTGATCTAAATTTTATATTTGGGATGATCATATCTATGTTTCTAAGTGATATTGGCTTGCAATATTAATTTTTATGCTGACTTAACTTGTATTGGATTCAAGGCTATATAAGCCTTAGAAAATGAACCTCATTTTATTCTCTCTAGAAAGATTTAGATAAGACTGAAATTCTGTTTTCCAAGAAAGTTTGGCAGAAATTATCTGTGAAATTGCACAGATCTGAAAGAACAATTTGTGGTTGGATTTTTAGGTACTGCTGCTGCTGCTGCTAAGTCGCTTCAGTCGTGTCCAACTCTGTGCGACCCCATAGATGGCAGCCCGCCAGGTTCCCCTGTCCCTGGGATTCTCCAGGCAAGAACACAGGAGTGGGTTGCCATTTCCTTCTCCAATGCATGAAAGTGAAAAGTGAAAGTGAAGACTCTCAGTTGTGTCCGACTCATAGTGACCCCATGGACTGCAGCCCACCAGGCTCCTCCGTCTATGGGATTTTCCAGGCGAGAGTACTGGAGTGGCTTGCCATTGTCTTCTCCTAATAAGATGATTTTTTAAATGGCTATTAATTTAATAAATTTTGTCTTTATTTTGAGCCAACTTGATAGATTTCAGTTTTTTTAAAAAACTACCTCATGCTAATTTAGTGCATAAATTACCCAAATTATATGTGTAACTTTTAATATCAGAACTAAATGTTATTTTTTCTATTTTTATCTTAATATTATGTATTTGTACCTTCTATTTTTTCTTGATTAATTTTAGCAGTGGTACAACATTTTTACTAAAATTTTTACAAGTTAACCTCACATAGTTCTCTCCTTATTTTCACTGATTTTAAACTATAATGTTAACTGTACTCCACATGTAGTGCTTTATTGATGAATTAATAAACACAGAAGTGATACCTGGCAGATAGATGCTTTGTAAATGCTAATTCATTTCAGTTCAGTTGCTCAGTAGTGTCTGACTCTTTGCGACCCCGTGAACTGGAGCACACCAGGCCTCCCTGTCCATCACCAACTCCAGAGTTCACCCACACTCATGTCCACTGAGTCGGTGATGTCATCCAACCATCTCATCCTCTGTCGTCTCCTTCTCCTCCTGCCCTCAATCTTTCCCAGCAGCAGGGTCTTTTCAAATGAGTCACTCTTCACATCAGGTGGCCAAAGTATTAGAGTTTCAGCTTCAACATCAGTTCTTCCAATGAACACCCAGGACTGATCTCCTTTAGGATGGACTGGTTGGAACTCCTTGCAGTCCAAGGGACTCTCAAGAGTCTTCTCCAACACCACAGTTCAAAAGCATCAATTCTTCGGTACTCAGCTTCCTTAATAGTCCAATTCTCACATCAGTACACGACTACCGGAAAAACCATAGCCTTAACTAAACGAACCTCTGTTGACAATGCAATGTCTCTGCTTTTTAATTTGCTGTCTAGGTTCGTCATAGCTTTTCTTCCAAGGAATAAGCATCTTTTAATTTCATGACTGCAGTCACAATCTGAAGTGATCTTGGAGCCCCAAAATACAAAGTCAGTCACTGTTTCCAGTGTTTCCCCATCTATTTGCCATGAAGTGATGGGACCAGATGCCATAATCTTAGTTTTCTGAATGTTGAACTTTAAGCCAAGTTTTTTACTCTCCTCTTTCACTTTCATCAAGAGGCTCTTGGTTCCTCCGCACTTTCTGCCATAAGGGTGGTGTCATCTGCATATCTGAGGTTATTGATATTTCTCCTGGAAATCCTGATTCCAGCTTGTGCTTCATCCAGCCCAGCATTTCTCATGATGTACTCTGCATAGAAATTAAATAAGCACGGAGATGATATGCAGCCTTGACGTGCTCCTTTCCCAATTTGGAACCAGTCTGTTGTTCCATGTCCAGTTCTAACTGTTGCTTCTTGACCTGCATACAGGTTTCTCAAGAGACAAGTCAGGTGGTCTGGTATTCCCATCTCTTTCAGAATTTTCCACAATTTATTGTGGTCCACACAGTCAAAGGCTTTGGCATAGTCAATAAAACAGAAATAAATATTTTTCTGGATATCTCTTGCTTTTTTGATGACCCAGCTGATGTTGGCAATTTGATCTCTGGTTCCCCTGCCTTTTCTAAAACCAGCTTGAACATCTGGAAGTTCACGGCTCATGTATTGCTGAAGCCTGGCTTGGAGAATTTTGAGCATTACTTTACTAGTATGTGAGATGAGTGCAATTGTGCAGTAGTGTGATCATTCTTTGGCCTTGCCTTTCTTTGGGATTGGATTGAAAACTGACCTTTTCCAGTTCTGTGGGCACTGCTGAGTTTTCCAAATTTGCTGGCATATTGAGTGCAGCACTTTCACAGCATCATCTTTTAGGATTTGAAATAGCTGAGCTGGAATTCCATCACACTTCCACTAGCTTTGTCTGTAGTGATGCTGCTAAGGCCCACTTGACTTCACATTCCAGGCTGTCTGGGTCTAGGTGAGTGATCACATCATCGTGATTATCTGGGTCATGAAGATCTTTTTTGTGCAGTTCTTCTGTGTATTCTTGCCACCTCTTCTTAATATCTTCTGCTTCTCTTAGGTCCATGCCATTTCTGTCCTTTATTGAACCCATCTTTGCATGAAATGTTCCCTTGGTATCACTAATTTTCTTGAAGAGATCTCTAGTCTTTCCCATTCTGTTGTTTCCCTCTATTACTTTGCATTAATCTCAGAGGAAGGCTTTCTTATCTCTCCTTGCTATTCTTTGGAACTCTTCATTCAGATGCTTATATCTTTCCTTTACTCCTTTGCTTTTCACTTCTCTTCTTTTCACAGCTAATTTGTAAGGCCTCCTCAGACAGCCATTCTGCCTTTCTTCTTCTTGGGGATGGTCTTGATCCCTGCCTCCTGTACAATGTCATGAACCTCCATCCCTAGTTCATCAGGCATTCTGTCTATCAGATCTAATCCCTTGAATCTATTCCTCACATCCACTGTATAATCATTACGGATTTGATATAGGTCATACCTGAATGGTCTAGTGGTGTTCTCCACTTTCTTCAGTTTAAGTCTGAATTTGGCTATAAGGAGTTCATGATCTGAGCCACAGTCTGCTCCCAGTCTTGTTTTTGCTGACTTTATGGAGCTTCTCCATTTTTGGCTGCAAAGAATATAATCAGTCTGAATTCGGTGTCGACCATCTGGTGATGTCCATGTATAGAGTCTTCTCTTGTGTTATTGGAAGAGGGTGTTTGCTATGACCAGTGCATTCTCTTGTCAAAACTCTATTTGCCTTTGCACTGCTTCATTCCTTACTCCAAGGCCACTTTGCCTGTTACTCCAGGTGTTTCTTTACTTCCTACTTTTTTATACCAGTCTCCTTTAATGAAAAGGACATCTTTTTTGGGTGTTAGTTCTAATTACTAGTACTATTATTATTGTAAATATTTTTATAAAATACATTTTAATTGAATAACATTATTCACATATTATTTTAGGCTTTTTTTCTTTATTATTCTTTTTTTGATTTGCACGCTTTGATCTTCTAATGAAATACATACTTATAAACTTAGCATTACTTGTCAAATAAGCTTAACCACACTAGTTTGTTAGATCACATTTACATTTTTGTATAGACTGAATATTTTATTTTTTCAGAAATGGTGTTCTTTGAATTTAGATTTATTTGAGGTATTTTAAAGTTTTCTAAACTTTAGCTTCTTTTCTTTTTTGTATTGATAATAATTTTTTACTTTTTAATCAATAGTTCTAATATCTGCTATCACCAGCAGTAAAGTTTCTCTAGGGAATATTCCTAGCTTTGTTTGAGGGTATATTTCCCTGGAAAGGTTTTGTTTTACGTCAGCCAGACTCATAACAGTTTATGACCATTTTAATTTTATTTAATTTGAATCATCACAGATTGTGTAACTTAATTTAAAGACCTCTTTGAGGAGATTGTTTATTATCAAAAATAAAACAACACAAAACCTTTAATGGAAAGATTTTTATAATTTCCATTTGCTGGGAGAAATACTATTTAAATTTTATTCTCTAGTTTGCTTTTCATTGAGTATGCAGCTTCTGTGGTCTTGATTTTACTTGGGAGTTGCAGCTCAGCCCTCCTCCTAGCTTAAGTCAGAATGCTGGCTTCTTGAGTTGAAACAGACAGTAAACCCTGGATTCTAGTTTCTTTGTTTCCTGGAACAAACAGAAGTCCTTGGACAACTACAAAAACAACCCTTTAAAATCAAAGTAGCATTCTGGTTTTCATTTCTATTTCTTTTATTTTTGTGGGATTGGTGTCCTTATAAAAGAGACTCCAGAGAGGTCTGTGACCTTTTTTGCCATGTGAAGTTACAGTAAAATATGTAGTCAATAAGAAGCTGGCTTTTGTCAGACTTTTGCCATGATTTTGGATTTCCCAACCTCCAGGACTTAGAGAAATGAATGCCTGTTGTTTATAAGCCACTGAGTTTATGGTTCAGTTCAGTTAATCCGCTCAGTCATGTCCAACTCTTTGTGACCCCATGAACTGCAGCATGCCAGGCATCCCTGTCTGTCACCAACTCCCAGAGCCTACTCAAATTCACGTCCATCACATTGGTGATGCCATCCAACCATCTCATCCTCTGTCATCCCCTTCTCCTCCTGCCCTCAATCTTTCCCAGCATCAGGGTCTTTTCAAATGAGTCAGCTCTTTGCATCAGGTGGCCATAATACTGGAGTTTCAGCTTCAACATCAGTCCTTCCAATGAACACCCAGGACTGATCTCCTTTAGGATGGACTGGTTAGATCTCCTTGCATTCCAAGGGACTCTCAAGAGTCTTCTCCAACACCACAGTTCGAAAGCATCAATTCTTCGGCACTCAGCTTTCCTTATAGTCCAACTCTCACATCCATACATCACTACTGGAAAAATCATAGCCTTGACTACATGGACCTTTGTTGACAAAGTAATGTCTCTGCTTTTTAATAGGCTCTCTAGGATGGTCATAAGTTTCCTTCCAAGGAGTAAGTGTCTTTTAATTTCATGGCTGCAGTCACAATCTGAAGTGATTTTGGAGCCCAGAAAATAAAGTTAGCCACTGTTTCCACTGTTTCCCCATCTATTTGCCATGAAGTGATGGGACCGGATGCCATGATCTTAGTTTTCTGAATGTTGAGCTTTAAGCCAACTTTCTCACTCTCCTCTTTCACTTTCATCAAGAGGCTCTTTAGTTCTTCTTTACTTTCTGCCATAAGGGTGGTGTCATCTGCAGGTCTGAGGTTATTGATATTTCCCCCCACAATCTTGATTCCAGCTTGTGCTTCATCCAGCCCAGTGTTTCTCATGATGTACTCTGAATAGAAATTAAATAAGCACAGTGGTGATATATAGCCTTGACGTACTCCTTTTCCTATTTGGAACCAGTCTGTTGTTCCATGTCCAGTTCTAAGTGTTGCTGATCTGCGTACTGATTTCTCAAGAGTCAAGTCAGGTGGTCTGGTATTCCCATCTCTTTCAGAAGTAGCCCAAAGGGACTAAGACAGTCCTTATTTGTGAATATAGCTGTGTTCTTAAAAGTCTAATGACTATATTTTACTCATTTTCATATGGCTAATTTTTGTTGTTGCTCTTGAGTTGCTAAGTCGTGTCCGATTATTTGCAACTCCATTATCTGTGAATTTTTACCCGGAGGATATTTCAGAATATTCACTATCCATGGTTCATGCATGAAATATGATTCACATATATTGCTGAAAATCCAGTTTCTTTCCTTATATCCTCATTAATTTTAACCTCAATTCTCAGGAACGTCATTGATCTAACTCCTTTCACCTTTATATGCTGGCCTTATATCTTGGCTTTTTTTTTTTTACTTCTTTCTATTTGTTTCAGTTTACTCATGATTTCAGCTTGACAAGTCAGGTACTATGTCTTAAAGAGCCTTTCTGTTTCTTTTACAGTGTCTGCCTAGTATGATGTCTTAAGTTTAATTTTCAAGGCACCTTAACCAAAAAGGGAATGTAAATTGATACAGCCACTATGGAGAACCTTATGGAGATTACTTAAAAAACTAAAAAAATAACTACCATATGACCCAGAAATCCCACTACTTGGTATATACCCTGAGAAGACCATAATGTGAAAAGACACACAAACCCCACTATTTACCATAACCAGGACATGGAATCAACCTAAATGTCTTTTGGCAGATGAATAGATAAAGAAGATGTGTGTATGTATATACATATATGTGTGTATACATATATATACATATACACCCTGTGTATATACATGTATATATACATACACACAGTGGAATGTTACTTGGTCATAAAAATGAATAATATTGGATCATTTTTAGACACATGGATAGACCTAGAATCTTTATACAGAGTAAAGTAAGTCAAAAAGATAAAAACAATGCATATGTGTGGAATCTAGAAAAATATTAAAGATGAACCTATTTGCAAAGCAGATGTAGAGAACAAAATTTGGACACCTAGGGAGGAAAGGGAGAATGGGATAAATTGGGAGATTGGGATTGACAAATGTGCACTGCATTTGTAAAACAGATAGCCAGTAGGCCTGCCTTATAGCGCAGGAGGCTCAGCTTGGTGCTCCGTGGTGACCTAGATTGGTGGCGGGATGGGGTGGCGTGTGAGGGAGGGGGTCTCTGAATGCACAGAGCTGACTTATTTGTTGAACAGCAGAAACTAATACAACATTGTGAAGCAACTATACCCCCGTTAAAAATGAGAAGAAAATTATGCCCACAGGCTCAGCTGAAACGGTGTATATTATGTAAAAGGCTATTAGGTGAATTAGATTAGATATTTTTTATATAAATAGTATGTGTACATTCACAGCACCATATCTAGACTGTGTGTGTCATTTTCAAGGCTATTTTCTCTTTAATTTAATACTCTTTTTTGTGATATTATTTACTATTCATATTCTACATTTTTGACTAGTTTTTGAGTTACAACACTGTCTTAGTCCATTCAAGCTGGACATATAAACAACTGAAATTCATTTCTTACAGTCTGGGAGGCTGACAAATCCAAGATTAAGGTGCTGGAAGGTTTTGACTGGTGATAAACTGCTACCTGGTTTATAGACATCAGTCTTTTTGCCATATCTTCATGTGAAAAAGGAGTGATGGAGCTGTCTGGGGTCTCATTAAAAAAAAAAAAAGGCACTAATCCCATTCATGTGGGCACCACCCTCATGACTAAGTCACCTCTGATGGTTTCACTAATAATAACATCACATTGGGCATTAAGTTTCAGTGTATGAATTTTGGTAGAACACAGCCATTCAGTCTATAGTAAGGATAACATCACTAGCTTTCTTAGAGTTTAAATAGAAATAATGTTACATGACTAGAAGGTAATACATGATTTTAAAGAATTTTTTTAATGTATACTCTGGGTGGAGGAGAGCCATTTTGAGTTAAATGAAGAGACAATGGAAATACCAAACAAATAACCACTGTTATTTTTCACAAATGTGCTGGGCTGACAGGTTATTTAATATAAATGGAATAATGTGTGTCCTGACATTTTCAAATTGTCTGGGAACTTTTAGAACTGAATACTTCATCATGCCTTTAGTTCTTCAGTGTTCTTTTCAGAAAATTCTTCCTGCCTGAAATAAATGTATGACATTAGATTTTCTAGTAAGAAGACCACAAAGAAATCTACCTTTTAAAGAAGCATTTCCAGTGTTCAAATCAGTTAGAAATTTCAGGCAGACCTGAAAATATACATTTATACTTATACCAATTTAACTTTTACATGTATCAGATAATTGCTTTGATAAAGTGGGAATGAAGGTTAACTAAATTTTGGAAGGGATTGGAAAAAAGCTTTATTTCCAGCAACTTCCTTGCTCTTTTCTAATATTCAGTTTCACAAAAGCATATACATCAAATATACAGAGGAGCTCTCCCTTCAGAAACCAAATAAATTAGCTTACATAAAAAAAGAAAAACAATTTTTAAAAGCCTGAATAGTGCTTGGTTTATTGTTTTAGGAAATGATTCAACATAGGCATCATTACCACTGTATGTAGGAATAAAAAGTAAGTAATTGAGCACACACAAAATCATTTTTAAATAATAATTTGTTTCATTCTGTCTGATAGTGTCTCATGGCTTCATTCATAGCATCTGCAATAATTAGGGGTTTAATTTCTCGCCAGTTCAGTTACATTATGCTAGCTGGACAGCTGTTTAAGGAAGATGAAGATATTCATGGTATCATCACAGCAGTGGCTCTTATCTTTAATTTTTTTTTCTTATCTTTAATTTTTATGTTATGAATAATTACCAGTGCTTTCTGGAAATAGGTTTTGGATAGTTAAATTCTTAGTCATCCTGAGCTGTTGGTGCTAAAAAAAAGTTATTAATGGTGAATAAGGCAAAATCAAATACTGAGTTTTTATTTCCCTGTCACTGTGTGCATGCTCAGTCATGTATGACTCTGCAACCCTGTGAACTGTAGCGGGCTATAGGCACCTCTGCTTGTGGAATTTTCCAGGCAAGAAAGTGGAGTGAGTTGCCATTTCCTGCTCCCAATCCAGGGGATCTTCCCAGCTTCAGGATCAAACGCACATCTCTTTGCATCTCCTGCATTGGGAAGATGATTCTTTACCACTACATCACCTGGGGAAACTTTTATATTCCTCTACTTCTGTCTGAAAAATAAGTCCAGCATTCATGTAATTGAACAAATTCTAGCATGACCATAAACTCAAATATCACACAGTGACCTACTTTGAAAAGTTAGGAGATTTGACTGGACATATTTTCTAGACCTTTCTTCTCTGTAGCACGGACTTAGCACATTATTCATACTTGCTTGTTTGTTAGTTAAGTTTACATGTGCAAAGGTAGGTTCCCCCACTGACCTGTTAATTTCACTGTGAGCAATTTTTATTTCTTAGTGACACACACAATAAATAAAATATTATTTAACATATAGCTTTTAATAAATATGTTTTGACTTTATGTTTCCATACAGTGGAGAAATATTTCATATAGTTGAACCTTGGATCAATAGGAATAAATATCTTTGGAGTAAAGCTTGGTTTCTGCAATACTGATACCACAGCATAATGGTTATACTGAGAAGTAAACACAAGAAGACTCTATGAACATAGTAGCCCCCAAACAAGAGTGGTAGAAGCCAGGGGGAGGGATTGAACTATATATAAGAAAGGCTGAAACATTGAGAGCAGTATAATTTATTGCTCTTTTGTGCTTATTCCACTCTAGAGTTGGCTCTGCTGAGAAAATAGTGAAATTTAGTGTGAATTTGATACCAAGGACTTCCTAAAAGAAAATGATTTCATTTTTGAGTTGTCAACAGTGTCTTTGATTACTAATGTCAGTTGATATTATAAAAATATTTCAAAAACAACAGAAAACCAACAGTAATTACAAATGTTTATTGTTGGCTTGTATAAATGAAAACAAAAGTGTAGTCCTAAGATAATAGAGTTAGCAAATTCATATTTTCTTATTTCATATAACTGTGATGATACTGATATTGTCTCAAATATTGTTTCTGACAACCAAGGATCAGCGAAGTGTTCTATAAAGAATCAGAGAGTGAATGTTCTAATCTCATATGGTTGTTATCAGATTTTCTTTTTTTTAAACCCCCTAACAATGTGAAAAAACATTCTTAGGTCAAAGCCAATAAAAAGTAAGTTTTGGAATGGATTTGACTGCCAAGATGTAGCTTGCCAACTCTGTTCATTATTGTTTAAACCACAGGGCATAGGTATTAAGCATTTCAGAACCCTTGATTCCTCTGAAAATATTGGTAGCCAGCATTCAGAATGGTTCCAATGATTCCTACCCTTTAGATATTTATGCCCTCATGTATTACCCACTTTTTGAGTATGGAATGGCTATTTTTAATGAATAACTAGTCAATGGTGACAGTATGTGACTAGAATACTAGGCCATATTAGGTAGTATAGTTGTGCTTTCTATCTCTTAGACCAAATGCCCTGAGAGAAGCCAACTGCCAAATGTTGAGTACTTATGTACTACGGCCCAAGCAGCAATGGACTGGAGCTTCCAGCCAGTCACCGTGTGAGTGAACTTAGAATCTGAACCTCCAGTCAGTCAAACCCCAAATGTCTACAGACTTGACTAACGTAACACCTGGTTGCAGTTTTGTGAAAGACTCTAAATGAGAATCAGTCAGCTAAGCTGCTGCCAGATTCTTAACTCACAGGTTGTATGACAGTAATGCATGTCATATGTATGTATGTATGTGTGACAGTAATGTTTATTGCTATGTTTTGGCATGTTGATTATGCAACAATAGATAACTAATAAGATATAACTCTAATATGTTGTTTTATAAGAATTTAAGCTGCTTACCACAAAGTGCAGATAACTTTAATCTTAGGTAATATGTTAGAGTTCTCCAAAGACTAAAACCAATAGGATGTGTATATGTGTAGAAAGAGATTTATTCTAAAGAGCTGGCTCACACAATTGTGGATGCTTGGCAAAATCAAAATCTAATAAGGGAGGCCAACAAGCTTGAGACTCAGAAAAAAGGTGCAGCTCAAATCCAAATGCAATCTGCTGCAGAAATGCCTCTCTCATAGGAGGTCAGCTTTTTGTTCTACTCAAGCCTTCAGCTGATGGGCTTTCTTTTAATAGAAGTCCACCTGCATATGGAAGGCAATCCATTTTACCAAAAGTCCATTACTTTAAATGTAAATCTCCAAAAATTCTCACAGAAACATGTACATATTTAACCAAATATCTGGACACTATGACCCATCCAACTTGAAACAGAAAGTTAGCCATCACAGGTAGAGACAACTAAAATAGTTAACTTAATTTCTCTAGTCTTAATGAAATTAATGTAATTCAATTTCCTGGCTCAATGGTAAAGAATCCACCTGCAACACGGGAGACCTGGGTTCGATTCCTGGGTTGGGAAGATCCCCTAGAGGAGGGCATGTCAACCCACTCCAGTATTCTTGCCTGGAGAATCACCATGGACAGAGGATCCTGGTGGGCTACAGTCCATGGGGTCGCAAAGAGTCAGACATGACTGAGTGATTAAGTACATATTCTTATTCAGCTATCTAGAAAAAAAGAGCCAGATTAAAAAGCAGATAAATGGCTCATTAAGACATCATTTTAATGTATTGTGAAAATTAAAAACTAAGGTTGGGAGACATAAATGACTTTTCTTACCATTTCAGTACAAAAGTTATAGTTTCATGAAGATAAATGTACATAAATATAGATGCATCAGCGAACTTGTGAGAAAAAATAAGCTTTATTCCATCATCCAGTTTATTCAAAAAATTGTCAGGCTGTAAGATATTGAAGAAAAATATTTAGATAATTTGACTTTTTAATCCACATTTTGTATTAATATATAATAAACTATCAACTTATAAATAAATGAGTCTCCCTGATGTAGAGAGTCTGTGATAGGCAAAATATTAGCTACTTGAAGATATCTACATTCCTATCCCTGAAACCTTAAAACATGTTGCCTTTCATGGGAAAAGAGACTTTCCAGTTGTAACTGGATGGACTAAATCACTTCAGTAATGTCCAACTCTTTGCAACCCTATGGGCTATAGTCCACCAAGCTCCTCTGTCCATGCAATTCTCCAAGCAAAAATACTGGAGTGGATTGCCATTTCCTCCTCCAAGGAATCTTCCCGGCCCAGAGATTGAACCCGGGTCTCCTGCATCTCTTGCATTGCAGGTGGATTCTTTACCTCTGAGTCACCCCAGTTATGACTAAGTTAAGGATTTTGAGATCAGCAGATTAGTCTTGTAGTCAGTAAACCAGTGTAATCACAAAGGTCTTATACATGAACACAGGAGGAACAAAGTTAGAAAAGATGTGGCAATAGAAGCTGAGGTGAGAAAGAGAGAATTGATGCTTTTGATGTGTGGTGTTGGAGAAGAATTTTGAGAGTCCCTTGGACAGCAAGGAGATCCAACCAGTCCATCCTAAAGGAAATCAGTCCCGAATATTCGTTGGAAGGACTGATGATGAAGCTGAAACTCCCAATACATTGGCCACCTGATGCAAAGAACTGACTCATTTGAAAAGACCCTGATGCTGGGAAAGATTGAATGTGGGAGGAGAAGGGCATGACAGAGGATGAGATGGTTGGATGGCATCACCGACGTGATGGACATGAGTTTGAGTAGGCTCTGGGAGTTGGTGATGGATAGGGAAGCCTGGTGTGCTGCAATCCATGGGATCTCAAAGAGTCAGATATGACTGAGTGACTGAACTGACTGTTCTGGGTCCAGACTTTGAAAATGGAGGAAGATCACAAGCCAAGGAATAAGGAATGTAGGCTTTATCTAGAAACTGGAAAAGGAAAGGAAATAGATTCTTCCACTGAGAGTCCAAAAGGAGCATAGCTTGTTGAAAATTTGATTTTAGGTCTTCAGACCTCCAGAACTATAAGATTAGTGTGTGCTCTTAAGTGCCACAAATTTGTGTAATTTATTACAGCAGAAAATCTTTACCACTTGAGCCACTGGGGAAGCCCTTAGCAGTAGTATTAAACTTAAATAAACCCTTACTGATTTAGAGAGTTATGATTATAATCATATTTAGAGAAATGGCATTCTGTAAATTACAAAGCTCTTTTAGTAACCATGGAAAACAATAAGACAATACAAGTTCCATGAGGGAGGACAGATACCATATATTTTGTCTACCATTGTAATCCTTGGGCATAGTACATAAATAACACATACCAGGGTAAAAAGAAATAAATAGTTTGAGGAAGGATGCCCTAATCTTTATGATATTCAATTAATATATTAAATGTCTCTGTGTTAATGTCTTCAACATTTATGAAGGTATATTGCCTCAAACCAAGATCTTTTTCAGACAACACCAGTTTTCTAGTAAACATTTGAAATAAATTAGTATCATGATCATGTTTGGCTTACTGCTCCTTTACATATCAATATCTGACACTGATACCTTATAGTATTTACAATTGATATTAATTTACCATATCTTTACTGATTATATTCTTCATGGCACTGTTCCACAGAATGAGCTGAAGAAATGTGAATCAATTTTCAGGAACCAAAAAGATAAAGAGAATCCACAGATTTTGCCTTCAAGGATCACAAATCTCCGTATCATTTGAATTAGTAAAAATAAAAAAATAAAAAATAATAAAATAAATATTTTATTATTTTTACTACTTATTAAAAATAAATAAATAAAAATAAATCAGTAAAAAGTTCTGACTTCAAAATAATTCTCCAAAATAATAATAATAATAATAATTCTCCATTTTTCAAGTAAAGCACTTTGAGAAATCAAAACACACAAGCTATTTAAAAAGTCACCAATTTAATACTAAGTTAACAAATACATGTTACCAATTTTTGTATATAATATTTTGACTTCAAATGCATCACTTAGCCTGTAATGGAAAAAATAGAGTATTTATAGAGATCTACCCACTAGCTAATTGAAATAGCAAATGTTTACCTTGTATCAACTTAGAACAGTGCCACTGGTTAAGAGATTAAGATTTACAGAATGTCACTGCTAATGGCTCACGATGGTTGCAGCTGTACCATTGTGGTGGTCCAGGAAGTGTGCTTGGCTAAGGGAGAACTGCATCCGCATGCTTGATGTTAACACTCAGGCCTTTTATAGCTCTAATAAAGTTAAGAATTTATGCACAGACATGCCAGAATCTAGAGCCAAGCAAATGAAATCACTGAGGTTGAGTGGCACAAATTCAAGCTGCCTGCCAGAAACATGTGCAGCTGTATTAGAAAAAGGAAGTAGATCCCACTGACACACCTGCTGCAGATGCCTGGCTTGCAAAAATCTGTACTTCCTTCCTCTGTTAGACGCATGCAGCACTTAGTTCATTATTTCTTATACATGTCAAAGGGTGAGATCCAGAGTCGTGACATGTATTTATTCAGTTTATTCAACAAGGGAGGTGACTCACTTTAAATTTGATGTTAGGGATGTGTGGTGTACAATCTTTCTTTTTCTCCATCCTACTTATTCAGTAAATTTGAGCTCGGTAGGTAATCAACCTAAATGTGAAGCTAGTAACCACTCCTAACTTTAAGTATCTGGATTGCTTAAAGTTTATTTTTACCTATAGTCAGTGCTACTTCTGAACGTTTTGCCTTATGCTGCCTTGTGAGAGATCAGTCTGTATTATTGCATTGTCATGAGGTCTTACAGCCTAAGAAATGCCTGAGTACCAAAATTGAAGCCATCACACTAGATCCAACCAAGTCAAGCCAATCTCACCACATGTAATGGTGGAGATGGAAACTTGTCATCAAGAAAATGACCTCTTCCTGTGACTTCATCTCTCTATTATCAGGAAGCAGAAGAGTGATATCTATTGGCTTTCTCAGACCTCAACATTTGTTGAGAATTTGGATCAAGAATTAGGCATGTAATAGAAACAGAAATGAATGTTGTTCAAAGTAAGATTTGAACATTATGGATTTGATCACATTTTAATTAAGTCCTATCATGAGCCTCTGATAGATATGTGCTAACTCTGCCAGGAAACAGTATAGGGGATAACACAGGAGAACAATTTACTATTTTCGTCAGATCAGAGTGAATACCTTCTAAAAGATTGTATATTCCCTATTCAGATCTTAGCAAGAAAAAAGCTTTAGTATTTTCAGAATGATGTAGTAATTCAAGTGAGAAAGTGATCATAGATTAAACAAAAAATAGAAAGAAGGAGATTGGGGCAAGAAGCAGGCAAAGCTGAGTTTAACCATAGGTCATGGTATATGATTTGTATGTGCCAAAGAGCTATGTGAGATCATTAAGCCCAACATGTCAGAAAGGGATTCACAACTCTGTATAAAAAATGTCTGAAAAATCTAAAGTATTCTGAAATCTTTATTTCTAAGGATTTCAGATATGCTAGATATACTTATTCCTGTTGTTGAAGCTACTGTAGCCATTCATATGCATTCTTAGTAAATTCATCTTCTTTTCCTCCAAATATTTTGTCCCCTGTAAATGATGAAACAGCCTTCTTTAGAACCGTGTGTCTTTCTCATATTACCCAAAACATATTCTTACAATTAACTAAGTTAATATCTTCATGGCTTCTGAAAAAAAATGGCAGATATTAAGTCAAATATACAAATACCCCAAATATCCCAATATCATATAAAATATTCAGTGGAAAATATTAGTTATCTAATTACCTAGTTATCTCCTTCTAATGAACGGCTGCTAGTTCTAGCTAGAGTGCAAAAAAGAAGATCACTCTGATGATATTACTAGTGCTTTCATGCTCTTTGCTTTGAAACTTTTACTTAGTAATTTCCTTTTCTAAGTTTAATGAACTTAGTTGTGCAATACAAACAACAGAATATAATAATTTATATTTCAGAGATTGAGAGATTTATTTTACAGGTGAAAATGGGACTAAAGGAAAATAAATATAAAAATTAACTCACAATGACTTTACTAATACCACAACTGAGGGTGGCTCCAGCCTCCTAATATTAGTTTTCAGGTTCCTAATGTAAAATAAAATGTAAATTCTGGTTTGATCTCTCTGAACATGCTTTGCAATTTTAAAATGTTCTTCCTATTTCAAAGAGGACAGTCAAACTGGAAAAAATATCATTTTGAATTGGTTTGATAATAAAATTTTCTTTGTAATTTATTATAATTTTAATTGTGTCTGTTTATAATACAAACTCAATGATTAGGATATATAAGGAGATGTAAATATTTTTAATCAACACACTAGTTAAACTTACCTTTCATTATGGCAATTAAAAAACTTTAATTTCTATACATTTTAATTTATAATAGACACCATAAAATGTTTCCTGTTTTATTCCATATATTGCCCTGCAAAATTACCTTTTATTTAAAAATTTTAGAAATCATTTATTATGCAAACAAACATGGATATATTACAATAAATGAAGAATCTAGAAAAGTAAAATTAATATATAAAAATGTAGTTTGCTAAGGTCTAATTGCATTAAGTTGTTTAAAAAAGAATGTACAGAACTAGTTATTAGGTAAACAAGAAAATATGCTCTAAAATATATTTAGATTGGAACAGTTATTGTTGTTTTAAACTATGTTTTTGTTTAAAACACTAAACAAAAATAGATAAAACTATAACATTTCTAGAAGAGAACATAAGAGAATAACTAAGTAACCTTGGATTTGGCAATGAGATTTTTTCTTCTTCCTGTCAGGTTTTTTTTTTTTTCCCTTTGAGACAAAATTCACATGACATAAAATTAACCACTTTAAAGTGTACAGTTTAGAAGCACTTAGTACATTCACAGTGTTGTACAACTATCATCTCTATCTCGTTCCAAAATATTTTAATCATCCCAAAAGGAAACCCTGTACTGGTTAAGCTGTCACCCCCCATTCACCCACAACCACTCATTTGCTTTAGGTTTCTAATGATTTACCTATTTGGGATATTTCATATAAATGGAATTATGCAATATGTGATCTTTCATAGTTGGCTTCTTTCACTTAGCATGTTTTCAATAATCATCTATGTTGAAGCATATATTTGTACTTCATTCTTTTTTTACTGAATAATATTTTATTCTATAAATATGACACTTTTGTTTATTCATTCATCTGTTAATGGATATTGTGAACAATGCTACTATAAGCATTCATGTATAAGAATTTGCTTCAATATCTATTTTCAGTTCTTTTGAATTTATACTTAGAAGTAAAGTTGCTAGGTCCTATGAAATTCCGTGTATAACTTTTCAAGGGATGGGCAAACTATTTCCACAGTGGCAACACCATTTTTCATTTATCATTTTTTTCATTTTTTTCTAATATTATTATTATAGCTCCATAGTGCATGTATGGAATGGTATCTCAATAAATTTTAGGTGAAAGACAAAAACATAATCTATGAAGAAAAAAAAAAAACTGTTAGTTGGGCTTCACTAAAATAAAAACCTCTTCAAAAGACACTGTTAAGAGACTCCATGGCTGATTCATGTCAATGTATGACAAAACCCACTACAATATTGTAAAGTAATTAGCCTCCAACTAATAAAAATAAATGAGACCAAAAAAAAAGAGAAAGACTGGAAAAAACACCTTTGCCAAACACAGATCAGATTGTGGACTATTATCCAAACTAAACAAAGAACTCTAAAAACTCAACAGTAAAAAAACAGACAATCCATTTTTTTTTTAATGGAAAATATCTGAACAGACACCTCATCAAACAAGATATGCAGAATGACAAATAAGCCTATGACAAATGAAGTTCAACATTATTTATAATTAGAAAGTTTCAAGTTAAAACAACAAGATCCCATTACATACCTATTAGAATGGTTAAAATACAAAAAAAACACAAAAAAAAACCTGATGGTAGTAGTTGATGGTGAAGTTGTGAAACAAGAGAAATTCTTATTCATTCTTGATTGGAATACAAAATATATGTCCACTCTGGAGGAGAGTTTGGTAGTTTCTTACAAACATAATCTTACTATGTGATCCAGCAATCACACTTCTGGATATTTGAACTGTTCTAAAATGTATGTACACCCCAAACCCTGTAACTTATACTTACAGCTGCCTCGTTCACAGTAGCCAAACCTAGAGGGAGCCAAATGTCCTTTAACAGGTGAATGGATTAAAAAAAAAAACAAAAACTGTGATATAGCCATACAATGGACAGTTTTTCATCAGCAAAAAAATTGAGCTATCAAGCCACAAAATGGCATGAATGGATCTGAAATGCATATTGCTAAGTGACAGAAGTCAGTCTGCAAAAGGGTGTGTGTGTATACATATATATATATATATGTTTTCAATTATATGACACTCTAGAAAAGGCAAAACTATAGGATAAAAAAAATCAGTGATGTTGAGCATTCAAAGCAAGGGCATGAAATGTGAATATGGAAGACACAATGAATTTTTTCAGTGTGGTAATATATTTATAATATATAAAAAGGTTTCAGTATGATGAAACTATTCTGTATGCTAGTATCATATAACACAATGGTGTTATATGATATTGTCCATTTGTCAAAATTCACAGAACTTTACAAAGTAAACTTTAATAAATGCAATCAAAAATATTTAGGAGGTTGGATAAATCCCAGAAAAAACTCAGAGTGTGACAAAGCAATGTAACTGTATTACAAATATATGAAAAAACTTTACTGAAGGGAATGGGGAGAGAAGGCACTGACCTGAGTAACTGCAGATGAATGGGATCTGTGAGACTAAAGGTGAAAGGAATTACACACAAGTACTGTTCTTTAGTTGATGAAGTTTTTTCAATGGGAAATGGTAACAATTTTGATCTTGCTGTATATGCATACTGGAATTCAAACAAGTAACTATCAATAGATGGCAGATGGTGGGAGCTAGTTTACTAATTGTACAAATGAGAACTTACAAATAAAGAAAGGGAAGAGGGAAGAATCATCCGTATATAGTAATGGATTACTTTATACATTAGTATGAATTCCTATTTATTGTTTTTCAGTTGCTCAGTCGTGTCTGACTCTCTGTGGACCCATGGCTTGCAGCTCCCAGGCTTCCCTGTCCTATACTATCTTCCAGAACTTGCTCAGTCTCATGTCCATTGAGTCAGTGATGCCATCCAACCATCTCATCCTCTGTCATCCCTTCTTCACTTGCCCTCAATCTTTCTCAGCATCAGGGTCTTTTCCAATAAGTCAGCTCTTCACATCAGGTAGCCAAGGTATTAGAGTTTCAGCTTCAGCATCAGTCCTTCCAACGGATATTCAGGGTTGATTTCTTTAGGATTGACTGTTTTGATCTCCTTGCAGTCTAAGGGACTCTCAAGAGTCTTCTCCAGCACCACAATTTGAAAACATCGATTCTTCAGCACTCTTTCTTTATAGTCCTACTCTCACATCCATCCATAACTACTGAAAAAACCATAGCCTTGACTATACAGACCTTTGTTGGCAAAGTGATGTCTCTGCTTTTTAATATGATGTCTAGGTTTGTCATAACTTTTCTTCTAAGTAGTGTCTTTTAATTTTGTGGATGCAGTCACCATTCACAGTGATTTTGGAGCCCAAGAAAATAAAATCTATCACTGTTTCCACTTATTCCCGAACTATTTCCCATGAAATGATGGGACCAGATGCCATGATCTTTGTTTTTTGAATGTTGAGTTTTAACCAGCTTTTTCACCCTCCTTTTTCACCTTTATCAAAAGGCTTCTTATATACAGATAGTTGCATATAAAAATCTCTATGAATATATATGTATATTCAGGGGCTAGTACACACACATACATTTCCTTACTTTGTCTGTGAAAATGAACTAACAGCAGTGAAATCCCAGCAAAAACAAAGACATCCAGCATCCAGTGTTTGACTTTTACAACCATTCTCCAATTAAAGAAAACAATTCCTTGGAGAAATGACTGATACTAAGACAGGGATACTAAGGTATAATATGAGTGTTGAAGATATTGCAGTGTTAGAAAGTAAGAAAATGCTCAAAAATAATAATAAAACACATCAATGAGTGAAAGTCAAAAGGACACAGGAGCTATCTGAAAGAATTTTCAATGGACAAAATCAGAAAAACTTGAAAGAACAATAAATAAAATAGTACTGGAGTATTTGGATTGTATGCCAAGGCATAAAACAAATATCCAGGATTCCATATTGATGTAAACCAATAATTGAATAAATCAATAGATAAATCTGAGAGAAGAGACAAATATACTTTGTGGAAGTATTCCAAATAATTTCTGAAACTACTATAACCTAAAGGAAGAAGAGTATGACTTCCCAGTCCTTAAAGATGTTCTAGGCGTTGGAACCTCCTTCTAAAGAATATAGTATAGAACACATGCATGCATGGGAACAGGAGTAAAAAGAGAGTAACCATATGATGGAAACACATGAAAAGCACTGCTTCATAAGATGGGCAAGGTCAAAATTAGCAGTGAAAATCATTTATGCACCCTTGCATGCATCCTAAGTTGCTTCAGTCATGTCCAACTCGTTGGACCCTGTGCGACCCTGCGCACTGTAGCCTGCTGTAGGCAAGAATACTGGAGTGGCTTGCCTCGCCCTCCCCCAGGGAATCTTCCAGACCCAGGGATGAACCTGTGTTTTTTATGTCTACCTGCATGGACAGGTGGGTTCTATATCATGAATGACACCTGGGAAGCCCACTCAGTATATCCTCTTAATATGAACATGGCACTTTGTCATTTTGGCCTTCCTCTCAGAAACTGGTAACCTCAAGTCTATTTATGAGGAAAACATCAGGCAAATTCAAATAGAGGGCCATTATATAGAATGTCTAACCAGTAGTTCTCAAAACAGTCAAGGTCATCAAAAACAAAAGTGAGAAACTGTGACAGCCTTGAGGAGTCTAAAGAAACGTGACAACTAAACATAAATGTCAGAAAAAGAGCATTAAGTAAAACAGAGGAAACCTGAATCAAGTATGGATTTATTTAATGATAATGTACCAATTCATTCACTAATTGTAAAGAAGCTGTCATTTTTAAGTAAACTGATTTAAATTCACAAAAGATCAGTGTGTTCTTTACTAGTTTGTAAAAGTAAATATATTCTTACCTCCCATGGAGATAATGTCCCAGGCTTGCCTTATTGATAGAGATTAATTTTTATAAGGGACTGAAGAAAGGTTTTTTAGATGGTGTATTTTTAATTAATCAATTTATTTTAATTGGAGGATAGCTGCTTTACAATATTGTGATGGTTTTTGCCTTACATTAACCAGCATGAGTCAGTCACAGGTATTCCATTTTTTCCCCAAGGCAGAAGACCACAAAAAGAAAACTCATCTTAAAATGTCTACGTAAACCAGACTGTTTCTTACTTTGGGAAAATACTTTTAATGATTTGATTTTCATTCATGAAAAACTTCTTAAGCCATTCTGTCATAACATTTAAATCTGAGTCTGTATGAAATGGATTCATGGGTTTATTTCAAAATCAAAAGTATAGAATAACTGATGTTTTGAGTTTATAGTGTTGCTTCTACTTTCTTTATCCCCTTACATAAATTCTAGTTTTATGAAGCTTCACATGTAAATTGAGTAAATTTAAAAAAATATATTAAAAAACATGTCCATTTCAAAAATTACTGATGATTTCCATTATTGTTGATTCTTTGCTATTATTCTAATGTTTTTGTATTTTCAAAATTTGTTTTTTATTGATGTATCCTGCATCAACAGCACATCAATAAATCACTCTTTTTTTGCATGTAATATTTTTTATGTTTCTTTTGTTTTTTGTGTATGTAATATTTTTTAGAGGCAGGAAAAAGTTTGCAGCAAACAATATAATAGTATAAAATAATGTGATGACAAATGTGCTCAACACAGAATTTAATAAATTGCAAGCACATAAAAGTGGAGATAATTAACCTCTCATTCAATAAATAAATGCAGAAAAATCCATTTTTGCACGAGAGAGTGGCTACAGAATGATTTATTTTCAATTCCAGTTTATCCAAGAGTAGACCAAACTATATAATATATACAGATTCACACATGCAAACTGTTATTTTAATGATAAATGATGCCATATCAAAAAGGCAGAATTATTCTGTAAAGAACTGCAGTTAGTTAAAATTCGTCTACCTCTTCTAAGGCATAAAATTAATTGACTTAAATAACAATGTTTTAAGTTTCAAAGTACTAAAGTTATGGATATGTCAGAAGAAATTTTGTTATGCTTTTAAGTTGTTTGATCTTTTTGAAGAAGCAGAGAAAGAAAAGAGTAAGTAACTTGAATGTACCTACAAAATTAATGTAGTTCATATTTTGAAACAAAGACATCCTAATACAGCAATTGAATTTTGAAATAGGTTTCTAGTGTAATTTACCACTTATTCATTATGTTTACTTAATGCACAATATTCAACATCTCAACATCTGTGTTGTTTCATCCCAAGACTAAGTGTTAATTTCTATGCTTGACTCTGTAGTCTAACTTTCTGACATACCATAGATTTGGAATTGAGGAAAGCCTCATGTGGGAATGTTTTATCAATTCTTGAGGCTGCTGTATTTAATCTTGAGTGCTAGGATAAAGTGCCTGCTGAGATGAATCAGTGCAATAACACTGATGCCATCTGAAAGCGTGGCAGTGAATATGTTCATTTTTCATAAACAAAATAAAATTACATTGAAATAAAAATTTGCAAGTGATTTAGCATTCCTACCAAGTCAGACTAGATCCACTCACATTCTTTATAACCCTTTTTTATAGTGTCCATTGTTTTCTTCTGCTCTCTTTCTCCATAGACAAGGTAGAAAAATTCTGCCTTAACCTGTGTATTATATTCAGTATCCCTCCAGAGAGGTGAATTTATAAGTAAAGAGGATTCACAGGAGCCAAAATATATCAAATATCTAGTTTTTATTTTCCTTTCAGCCCAGGGATTATTTTCACAACTAATATAAACTGATGTAGTACTGCTATTTCTTTTTTCTTTTTTTTTTTTTTTTAGTAGTGCTATTTCAAAGAGATTGTACGTCTCTTTTCTAAGACCCTTAAAGATCGGAAGCTAATTCCTGTCATGAAAAAGATATGGCTAAGAATGTTCTTCATCGAGTCTTTGACAAGTTTGAATTTTTTAATGTTAAATATACTACTGTATTTTCACACAGAAATTATTAAATTTCACATGCAAAATACAAAAAGTATTCAAGTCATTCAAGAAAAGATGAATATGAAGGAGAACAGCATCCAGGATAACCCCTAGTTTAAAGAAAAAATAAATTTACTGTCATGTGTTAAAAATGTGTGTTTTATATAATTTCACCAGTGTTATGAAGTGAAAACACCTCTCAAAAACACACATTTCTAAAGTCCTTTACATATTCTAAGCAGTTGATAGTCTGTATCTTTGAGTAAAGAAATAAGGATGAAGAATGAGTTTTCCCACAACTATTCATTCTAAGAGTTTTATTTGATGCAAAAGACCTCACTTTAAATATAGATATCCTAAAGAAGTCACATCACTACTGGTCAGCAATCTGTGTGATCACATTGATGAATCATTTGTTTTCCACTGAGATTCAAGCAGCAGCACTGAGGGAAGGGCAAGCTTGATGACTGAGTTAGAGGAAATGGTGCAAGAGGGGAAAACCTAAACTTGAAAGGAGGCTGTTATGGGAGACCAAAGTCATAAATAGATGCTTGATGTCTGGCACATAGCATGAGGATACTGGCTGCCTAGAGATTAAGGAAGTGAGGATGTCAGAAAGTGAATAACCTGAATACAGGTACAGTAAACCTCAAACACTTATTTTGTTACTTCTGTAAATACAACTAGTCAGTTAGAGCCACTCTCCAAGTATCATTGATCATGTATCCATATCAATAAAAATATAGCAAAAATTGACCTAACATACTAAATTTATGTATAACTATCTATATCTATATCTATCTATATATATATTTATATATATATAACTTTACTAATATGTCATTTGTTTTCTAAAACATACTCAAAAATAGAAAACTTAAAGGATGATATAAATTTAAAAGTGTGTCTCTTAACATTTTCTATCCATTCCTTAGTGTATCTATTTGCTTATGCCCTAGTGAATAATTTGGGATCCACTGTCATATGGGATGGCTAAGGAGCCAAACAAACAAGAGTTTAAAATCCTGTCTTTGACTCTTTTTAGTGGTCGTGTGCTTGAAAAGTTACATAAGTTCTTTCAGCTTATTTTTAAGTTATTTTTGATGAAGGGAGGATAATAATAGTACTTAAATAGTAGTAGAGCTGAAAGATTAAATGCAAGCTGCTTAACACACTTTTTTCTCAAGGCAAGTGCCCAGTGAAGGATATATATTATTATTGCTATAGGTCAACAAGAGTCCTGTATGCCTCTGAAACCTCTCTGAAACATTGGTAATGATAGTAAATGTGCATAAAAGAATATAGTTTCAGGAACAGAGTTCACCTTCACCTTTTCCAAACACACACCACCACCACCACCACCACAAGATTTTAACAGAAGAAAGAAAAAGCAAGTCCTGTCAGATTACCTATTGTATTTTTCTAACTCATATTATCAAACATGAAACCAATGTAACTTATTTGCATTGTTTTACTGCTTAGTATATTATGTTAAGTTCTTTTTTTCTGTTAATTTATTGTTTGCTACCAGTCCCTGTGGAACCCTTAGGACACACTTCAAAATGGAATATTTTTCATCCTTATTAAAATATTTTAATGAATTCATATCCTGAAAGTACTTGGTGATGACCAGGAGCACTATCTTATACAATGAAAAAGAGAAGTTCTTACAGGATATGACATTGTGACAAATAAGCAACAGAAATGATACCCTGGGTCACATATTTTAAAAGAGAGGATCATAACATAAAGAAATATGACAACTGGTAAATTAATGCCCATTACTCAAAAAATTATTTTCTTTATCTCCTGTATTTATATACAAACTCATAAAACTTATTTTTTAAAATATATTTTTATTTTGTTTTAAGGAAGAATGTTGCCCTTTCAGTATCTCTCTCCAGAGTCTATTTTTAATTAACATCAAATATTATGTTTGCTAAGTTTATATTATGAACACAAACTTGTATTCCACTTACCCTGTGTAGTTAGTTAAGATGCTCAGTTGTGTCCGACTCTTTGCAACCCCATGGACTGTAGCCCACCAGGCTCCTCTGTCCATGGGATTCTCCAGGCAAGAATACTGGAGTGGGTTGCCATTTCCTTCTCCAGGAGATCTTCCCGACCCCGAGATCGAACCCAGGTCTCCCACATTGCAAGCACATGCTTTAACCTCTGAGCCACCATCAGTTCAGTTCCGTTCAGTCGCTCAGTCGTGTCCGACTCTTTACGACCCCATGAATCGCAGCAGGCCAGGCCTCCCTGTCCATCACCAACTCCCAGAGTTGACTCAAACTCATGCCCATTGAGTCGGTGATGCCATCCAGCCATCTCATCCTCTGTCGTCCCCTTCTCCTTCTGCCCCCAATCCCTCCCAGCATCAGGGTCTTTTCCAATGAATCAATGCTTCGCATGAGGTGGCCAAAGTACTGGAGTTTCAGCTTCAGCATCAGTCCTTCTAATGAACACCCAGGACTGATCTCCTTTAGGATGGACTGGTTGGATCTCCTTGCAGTTCAAGGGACTCTCAAGAGTCTTCTCCAACACCACAATTCAAAAGCATCAATTTTTTGGCGCTCAGCTTTCTTCACAGTCCAACTCTCACATCCACACATGACCACTGGAAAAACCATAGCCTTGACTAGACGGACCTTTGTTGGCAAAGTAATGTCTCTGCTTTTTAATATGCTATCTAGGTTGGTCATAACTTTCCTTCCAAAGAGTAAGCATCTTTTAATTTCATGGCTGCAATCACCATCTGCAGTGATTTTGGAGCCCCCAAAAATAAAGTCTGACACTGTTTCCACTGTCTCCCCATCTATTGGGCCACCATAGAACTCCATAAAAAAAGTAAAGGTTTTATAGAGGGATTACATTACTCTCTTACTGCTACCCCATAATCCAAATGTGCCCAAGATCACCCTTCACAGAGAAAAGAACAGGCAATCATGAGAAAGCCACTTCTAGTTTCCTCAAGGAAGGACATTTCCCCATAAGATCACTTCTAATTTTTCTCTGCTGGCACTTTTGGGACACCCAGGGATCAGCCCCACATGGTTTTCCTCTTCAATCTAATTTCCCCCAGAGGCAGCTGTCCCATCTGGTCTTGCCTCGCAGTCTGTGACTGGTAGTCTCAGGTTTTATGGTAATGGGATTAGTTTCTGGGTTGTCTGTAGCCAATTATTCTGACTCAGAGTCCTTCCTGGTGGTACATGCCTTGTTCAGCCAAGATGGATGCCAGCAAGAAGGATTCTGGGAGGTGGTTGGACACATGGTGTCACCTTTTGACCTTTCCTGAACTCTCTGGGTTGGTGGTGGTTTATTAGTTCTGTGTTCCTTATCAGGACCTCCCGTCATAAAACAACTCATGCAAATTGTTACTATGGTGCCTGGCCAGGATGGATGATTTCAGTCAGTGTGCTTCCCCGAACATTACTAAAACCCATACTCTCCAATGTTAGCCATGTAAAAAGTGGTAAATTAATGCCCATTACTCAAAAAATTATCTGACTTTTCTATTTTTCAAAAATTAGGGATAAAGTGTGATGTATTAGCAGCTTCAGGTGTAGTGAGATTGATGGTGCCCTGGAGGCAACAGAGGATACAGTAGAACATGGGGCTATAAACTCAAGCCAATGGAAGTTCATGTGATCACAAGCAGTTAAGAAGGCCAAAGCAAACATCAAGATTTCAAACATACCACACTTCCTAGAACTCTTGCATGGATTTTTTGTTCCTAGAAGAACTGGTGAGTCAAATTTAGATCAAACACAAGAAATGAGACCAAGTGAAAGAAAGAGAAACAGAATATAGAAAAATAATGCACAGTAAGAACTTGGTAATAAGAAATTAGTGGCACCTATTACTGGCATCAGAGAATTAGTGTATTATGTTGGAGTGGATCACCAAAAAGGTTGACAACAACATTAGCATAATGACCATTTCAATGGTGACCGTCAGTACACCCACCAACACTAATACTTACTGAATAATTACTATATGTCAAGCAGTAGGTTAAGAAGTTTAATCCATTAACACATTCAATTCTCATAACACTGTTGAAGATAGGTACTTAATCCCTAGCCATTACTGATCAAGGATTTCTTCAATTATCCACAAGACAGAGCAGGTCTAGCTGAAAATCAGAAATGGTATTAAACGTGCAAGTAGAAGCTAGATGGCCACTATTTTAAAGGTTACAGAATTATAAAGAAGACTCATTACAGTCATTGACCTTTGTACACTGCTAGGTAGAGCCCTTGTGAATCATAGGACTATACCTCCTAAAGTGAGGAGAGACCTCCTGTGATCTGCTGACTTATTCTCTGATCCTTACACATTATCTCCATTTCGTAGAGAAAGAATCTGAGTCATAGAGAGATTAAGTGATTTGTTGAAGATCATACAATTACAATGGTAGAAAACTGTAAAATAACTCCTTATTAAGTCTTTGAAATCTTTTCATAACCCTTTGAGAAACAACTGTTTGAAAAGCCAAATTAATCTTTCCTAGAATGCCCACTATTGATAGGCTTTCTCTTTCCCTCAGGGGAGTTCAGACACTTGGAGTTTGCTGCTTAAAATAACTACCTCCTACCTTCTAATCTCCACCCACCCTCTTCAGCATGATGACTACTAGGTTCCATTTGCAGCCCGGGTTGCCCTGTGAGTTGCTAATTCCTGCTGCTTTCCTCTAGAAGCCTCTCTGTGAGCTGAAATCTCCATCGACACAATTTCACTGCTCATAAATTCCATGCAGCAAAGAGAGCACAAAAGATGCCAGTTTATCCATTTTTTCTGTATCTGGGAAACATGCAGAGTCAAAATTGGTGGTTTGCCGGTTCTCCCTGCTAGGATAATTTGGGGTGATATTGCAACTAAACGTTATATTTAAACTATGCTACTCACACTGTGCATTTTAAAGACCATATTACAAAGTGCATTACCTTTCCAACATATCTGAGGGTATGAGTAAATTTCAAAGCAGAATAGCTTCCATGAATAGGAAATTATCTCACTCTTAATTTCACATTGCTATTCAAAGACAGATAAAGAAATTCCATTTGTCTTATTTCTGCTTTGATATGATTTTCACTGACAGTGAAAGTGTTCAATTGCTTTGATTTGTTTAAAAGATTAATTGCATTGTGTTGTCTCGTTTGTACTCAAGTATAAACATGTGAATACTCTCTCTCTAAATCCCTGAAATGTATAACCTTGAACTGTTTTTCTGATTCTGTCCTTTTCCTGTAAAACCAAATGACTCATCAAGTTCTGGATATCTTCCTGCATGAATAGGACTCGGTTTTCTCCTGTGTAGTATTGTTATTTTTTCCATTTGCTCAACAAAATTATAAACCCAAGACCAAATCTTGGCTCTTCTTACTATAAGTCTGTCTTCTCCAGTTACCCAAAGCAAAAATGCCAGAATTATCAAGCACTTAATAAATATATAGCAATGGTTGCTACTTTTATCCTCTTGTTTCACTATTTTTAATAATCTGTTTTCTGTTACTCATTGTGTCAAATTCAAATCCATTAGCCTCCTAAGTAGTAAGTGGCAGCTTCTCAAACTATCATAGTCCATGTGATCTTGCCTGGATATATGTCAGGCAGTTTATTTATGCTTGTTTGTTGCCTACTTTGAATAACTAGTTCTTAGCCTTTGGTTGTGCCATATCTTTCCTGATTTAGAAAAGTCCCCAACATGGCAGACATTACCAGTCTCTCTGTTATACAGTACCCCTCTTTTCCTGACATACAGATATTTGTACATTTCTGCCCCTTATAGTTAAGTGGGACCATGTGACTAGTCAGAAAAACTATTATAGATTTGGACAAAATTTTGGACGGAAGCATTTAACAGCAAGTGCTGCATCCTGCAGCTTTGTTGTTCCTATTCCATGGTGATCATGGAACCATGCAAAAGGAACACCTTCATCCATCTGAAATAGTAAGTTCTCATCAGGCACATGTTGGGTAGAGAGCATAAGTTAGTTATAAAGCTCTAGTGTTTTACGCTACTAAAATTTGATAATTATTCTTGATTGCAACATATCTAGCCTCTTCTGAATTTTACATGCATCACTCAGTCATTTATAATTTTATCTATTTATTTATTTTTGTCTGTGCTGGGTCTTCTGTGTAGGCTTTCTCTAGTTGCAGCCAACAGGGACTACTCTTTGCTGCAGTGCATGGGTTTCTCATTGTGGTGGCTTCTCTTGCAGAGCATGGGCTCTAGGCTGCAAGGGCTTCAGTAGTTGTGGCGCATGGGGTAAATAGTTGTGGTTTCCAAGCTTTAGAGGATAGTCTCAATAGTTGTAGTGCACGGGTTTAGCAACCCTCCTGAACCGGGAATTGAACCCATGTCTCTTGCTTTGGCAGGCAGATTCCTTACCACTGAACTGCAGGGAAGTCCACTCAGCCATTTAAAATGTGTCCACAAGATTCAAAACTAGAAAGTGTTTCTTTGCTGCTTGCTATTCCTTCATTGCCTTTCAGTAATTTATATTTATCTTTTCTTTCATAATTTTGAATCTATTCATTGATTCAATCAGTCCTGCAATGACTATTTATTGTGTGCCTGCTCAACTGGCTATTATGTCATTTACCAAAAAAGCACATTAACAGAATATTGTGATTAATATTTAAAGCATGACTATGGGCAATAATTAGCTACATTTCAAACAAATTCAAGAATTCACTTTTGTTCCAAATTTATATCTGTCTTGTATGCATATTATATATTACTTTTGAGGACTTTCTTGAATCAGATTTGCACCCTGCTTCATTTTTTCTATCTCTTCCAGTTCCAGGAATACCAGTAATAACAAGGATGTTTGATATTTTTTCTTCCACTATGGGACACATCAAGATTCCCCAAATGTATATAGAAATTAAAGAAATAAGTTATTTTAATCAACTCAAAACTTTCTGTTATATAGTGTTGGGGGAGTGTGTAATTTCCTCGGTTCTGTCTTGCCACAGCAAAAATTTGAAGTGACAGACAGACCAGTGTTATAGCTCCATTTTATTGGCAAGCAAAGGAAAATACATCCTCGAGACCTGAGGGCCAGAGGACCCAAAAGAGTGGAGAGAAGAGAAGCCCTGATTCTTCTAGGCTTCCTTCTTTTATACACTTGTCTCCTACCCCCTGAGCCTGCCCTATGGAAATTGGGCTAGCCAGGAGAGCTGTTTGTTTTACCCGAGGTCCTCACTCCAGTCTGCAGACCTTCTTTTTTTATTTCCGCGGGCTTTTCCTGTCTTTGTCTTTTAGCCACCGCCATTTTGGACTCCTTTTTCCTTTTTAACTACCTGACATATAATTTTTTTTCTTTTTTAATCCAAATATCAATATCAAATATCAATGTGTCAATAACAGTGGAAGTCAATACAATGGAAGTGGCAAATTATGGAGAATCATCAGTTGTTCTCCCTCTAAACTTAACAAGGGTAACTATTATGCTAATTTATAGCCTGGAGAAACATCAACAACCTCAGATATGCAGATGTTTCCACTCTATGCAGAAAGCAAAGAGGAACTAAACAGCCTCCTGATAGGGGTAAAAGAGGACAGTAAAACCGCTGGCTTAAAACTCAGCTTTCCTTTGTTGTGCAAAAGCTTTTAAGTTTAATTAGGCCCCATTTGTTTGTTTGTGCTTTTATTTCCAATATTCTGGGAGGTGGGTCATAGAGGATCCTGCTGTGATTTATGTCTGAGAGTGCTTTGCCTATGTTCTCCTCTAGGAGTTTTATAGTTTCTGGTCTTACATTTAGATCTTTAATCCATTTTGAGTTTATTTTTGTGTATGGTGTTAGAAAGTGTTCTAGTTTCATTCTTTTACAAGTGGTTGACCAGTTTTCCCAGCACCACTTGTTAAAGAAGTTGTCTTTTCTCCATTGTATATCCTTGCCTCCTTTGTTGAAGATAAGGTGTCCATAGGTTTGTGGATTTATCTCTGGGCTTTCTATTCTGTTCCATTGATCCATATTCCTGTCTTTGTGCCAGTACCATACTGTCTTGATGACTGTGGCTTTGTAGTAGAGCCTGAAGTCAGGCAGGTTGATTCCTCCAGTTCCATTCTTCTTTCTCAAGATTACTTTGGCTATTCGAGGTTTTTTTGTATTTCCATACAAATTGTGAAATTATTTGTTCTAGTTCTGTGAAAAATACCGTTGGTAGCTTGGTAGGGATTGCATTGAATCTATAGATTGCTTTGGGTAGTATAGTCGTTTTGACAATATTTTGCTTTTGCACAACAAAGGAAACTATAAGCAAGGTGTAAAGACAGCCCTCAGATTGGGAGAAAATAATAGCAAACGAAGCTACAGACAAAGGATTAATCTCAAAAATATACAAGCAACTCCTGCAGCTCAATTCCAGAAAAATAAATGACCCAATCAAAAAATGGGCCAAAGAACTAAACAGACATTTCTCCAAAGAAGACATACAGATGGCTAACAAACACATGAAAAGATGCTCAACATCAGAGAAATGCAAATCAAAACCACAATGAGGTACCATTTCATGCCAGTCAGGATGGCTGCTATCCAAAAGTCTACAAGCAATAAATGCTGGAGAGGGTGTGGAGAAAAGGGAACCCTCTTACACTGTTGGTGGGAATGCAAACTAGTACAGCCACTATGGAAAACAGTGTGGAGATTCCTTAAAAAACTGGAAATAGAACTGCCATATGACCCAGCAATCCCACTTCTGGGCATACACACTGAGGAAACCAGATCTGAAAGAGACACGTGCACCCCAATATTCATCGCAGCACTGTTTATAATAGCCAGGACATGGAAGCAACCTAGATGTCCATCAGCAGATGAATGGATAAGGAAGCTGTGGTACATATACACCATGGAATATTACTCAGCCATTAAGAAGAATTCATTTGAATCAGTCCTAATGAGATGAATGAAACTGGAGCCCATTATACAGAGTGAATTAAGCCAGAAAGATAAAGACCAATACAGTATACTAACGCATATATATGGAATTTAGAAAGATGGTAACGATAAGCCTATATGCAAAACAGAAAAAGAGACACAGATGTACAGAATAGACTTTTGAACTCTGTGGGAGAAGGCAAGGGTGGGATGTTTCAAGAGAACAGCATCGAAACATGTATATTATCTATGGTGAAACAGATCACCAGTCCAGGTTGGATGCATGAGACAAGTGCTCGGGCCTGGTGCACTGGGAAGACCCAGAGGGATAGGGTGGAGAGGTAGGTGGGAGGGGAGATCGGGATGGGGAATACATGTAAATCCATGGCTGATTCATGTCAGTGTATGACAAAAACCACTACAATATTGTAATTAGCCTCCAACTTATAAAAATAAATGAAAGAAAAACCAAAAAACTCAGCTTTCAAAAAAACTAAAAGCATGGTATCCAGTCCCATCACTTCACGGCAGATAGGTGGGGAAGAGTGACAGATTTTATTTTCTTGGGCTCCAAAATCATTGCCAGTGGTGACTGCAGCCACGAAATTAAAAGATGCTTGCTCCTTGGAAGAAAAGCTATGACAAACATAGATAGTACATTAAAAAGCAGAGGCCTCACTTTGCCAACAAAAGTCCATCTAGTCAAAGCTATGATTTTTCCTATAGTTATGTACAGATGAGAGAGTTGAACCATAAAGAAGGCTGCACAATAAAGAATTGATGCTTTCAAACTGTGGTGCTAGAGAAAACTCTTGAGAATTCCTTGGACAGCAAGCAAATCCAACCAGTCAATCCAAAGGAAATCAACCCTGAATATTCATTGGAAGGATTGATGCTAAAGCTGGACCTCCAATACTTTGGCCACCTGATGTGAAGAGATGACTCATTGGAAAAGATCCTGATCTGAAGGCAGGAGGAGAAGGGGATGATAGAGGATGAGATGGTTGGATGGCATCACCGACTCCATGGACATGAGTTTGAGCAAATTGCAGGAGATAATGAAGGACAGGGAAGCCTGGCGTGCTGCAGTTCATGGAATGGCAAATATTCATACACGACTTAGTGACTGCATAGCAACAGCAGAGTAAAGTAATGTTAGCATGAAAACCAAAAGATATTTAGCTAAACCAAAAGTCTTTTATTTAAATTATAGATATTTGTTTGCGATTACTAATATGAGCAGTGATAGCTTACAGGGAACAATGTCGGATTCGTGATCTCTGAAGATTTAGCTTTGGGACCAGGGACCAGTCTTGATCATTCAAGAGCTTTTGTGTAGCAGAATTTTATTAAAGTGTAAAAGGGACAGAGAAAGCTTCTGACATAGCCCTCAGAAGGGGGATGGAGAGTGTCCCCCTGGCTAGTCTAAGCAAGGGAGTTATATACTTTTTAAATTAGTTATTGCAGTAAATCAAAAGAAGGTCTCAAAGTTGTAAACATTTTACCAGACCCACTCCCACAATTTACATTCTAAGATAATAGGATTAGTCAGAAGGTTTTCAAGAAGTTGAAACTATCCTCAAGCAGAAGACATTGTTATATAATCCTTAGTACAGAGTTTAAACTGAGTTGTTTATTGTGTAATTATCAGTTCTGGGCTTAAAGCAAAAAGCCTTTTATGTGACCAACACTAAGGAATGTAGAGAAAAAAAAAAGACCTTTGTCCTTTTTCCTTCTCCTTGAGAATTCCATACCTCTATCTCCTCCTTGAGAGCCTCAGGCCCATTTCTCATCCTCTGGGACCCCAGACTTCTTATCAACCTGCCTAGGAATTGGCTCTCTCAGTAGAAAGTAGAGCACTAACAAATGTTTCTTAATTACGCTCCATCCTGAGTTCTGCCCTTTTGCAATTAATTTTAATATTAAAAAAAAAAAGTAGAGCTAGAATACTTAATTCTAAAGAATTTCATGCAAAACTTGAAAATTTGATAAATCTATTATATTTAAATTATTAATGATATTAATGACATCATTCAAGATGTTCTTATTCTAATTTTTCCTGCACTTGATAAAGTATTCTCAGAGAAATGTTAATATGTCTCACTATGATTATATGATTTTTTTCTTTCCCTTGTATTTCTTCTGATTTTTGCTTTATGTATCTTTGTTTCTTTGTTTATCTTTGTTTCTTTCTTTATGTATCTTTGTTTCTTTGCTGTGCCTAATGGTCTTTGATGTCTATCTTCTTTGTGAACTGTACCTTTTATCAATGAAAACATTTATTTTTGTTTCATTTAAAAATAAATTTAAAAAGAAAAAAATGAAAATTTGAATGAATTTCTAAATATAAATGTATTCTTAAATATGTTATCAATAATAGTCTGATATGTTTGCCCTGGACACTAAAATGTATTCAACTTAATAATTTTGGTAAATATTAAGTAACACCAATGAAAAGGTTAGATATAAGGTATATTTCGTATGCTTCAGTCTTGGTTTAATTTTTTGGTCAGTTTCTATAATCAGAAATATACTTATTTTAGTGCTTCCACTGTATTCTATATGGGATTTGCCTATCTACCTACAAAGCTAAATACAATATATAGAAGCAAGTATAAGCATATGTCATTTGGTATTGGAGAATAAGCTCTGCTTAAAATTATAAAAGCTGAATATAAATTTGAAAAAATATATACTTCTTTGTGATAAGTAAAATGTAAATTTTTACTTAACTGGTGCCTTGAATAAAGAATTAGTCCGCAATGACACTGGCATTAGGAATCTTTTAGCATTTTTCTCTTTAACCCTCTTGGGAAGAAGACAGGACAAAGAGTTTAAAGATAAGTTACAATAACTTTAAATATCAGGGCATTATTAGTTGTGACAATAACACATGTACATAGGTCTTGAAAGGTACGTGTACACACATACATACACAAACACACACTCAGACTCAACCTACCACTTCAACTAAACTTAGATGCACATATGTGCATGTATAGTGAAAGTCACACAGAGTACAGAGGGGCAACAGAGTAAAGTTTCCAAGATCCAGAGGTTTAGGACTTAACTCCTAACTACTAAAATCTAAAGGTAGATCCTGACAAACTGCTCACACTTCTCTCTAAGCCATAATTTATTAATTTGCAAAATAAGGAATTGGGAGATTTGCTGGCTCATTTCATAACAGAAACTCTCCAATGACCCACATATTTTCAACTTTTATCTTTATTTTCCCCTGAATACCTCTTATAATAAGCAGAATGAAATGTCAGTAACCCAGCTCTTAAAATTAATGGTTGTTTTCCATCTGCAAATGGAACAGAGGCGTTTGTTATATATGATTACATTTGTCAAGAAATACCAGATAAAAAGCAAAAGGTAGATAAAGGGAAAAAAAAATGTATATATGTATTTATATATGTGTGTATATACAAAAAGAAATCAGAGCATGTTTGAAGCGAAAAGCACTTTAGAGATAAAGATTTTGGATTGAGAGATATCTTTATAAATTTATAATCTGGAGCTGAATTTTTTTCCTATAGCCTTTCAATGACAATCTGAGCTTTGCCTGAATAGAGGGCCATCACTAGAGAACACAGAAATTTTAGGACTTTTGCAGATTTTATAGAGTAGGTCTTTTTTTTTTTTTTTTTTCTGTCAAAGGCCAGAGGGTAAATATTTTCTCTATGTCAAATACTCAATTCTTCCATTGCAGACAAAGTAACAGTAGATAATACATATTAATTGATGTGTCTTTGTTGCAGTACACTATGGACATTGAAATTTTGATTTTGTATAGTTTCACATTTCATGAAATATTGTTCTTCTTTGGATTTTTCCAACCATTTAAAATGTAAGTACCATTCTTAGCTCATAAACTGTAACAAAGTAAGCATGACAGATTAGGTTCTTGGACTTAGAGTTCACTGACCCCTGGGCTAAAGATGCAACATTTGAGACATGAAAGGATTCAAACGTAGTGTCAATTTCTCTCTCAAGACAATAGATTCAAAGTCTGTGTGAAATAGGAGGCACAGTTTTTAGCTGGAACATTCTGAAAAACCGAGAAGACTTTGCCAAAGTGTGAGATAGAATCTGGATGGTCCCGAGAAGCAGTCCTGGTGAGTCCATTAAACTCTAAATTGAAAACTTTAAAATCATTAGACTGAGCCTTCCTAAAACGGTAACCCTTCCTCCACTAAACTTCATCCAAGATAGGATTAAATTAATTTCCCTGCCACTCTACTGGGGCTTCCGTGGTGGCTCAGCCTGCAACATGGGAGACCTGAGCTCAATCCCTGGGCTGGGAAGATCCCCTGGAGAAGGAAATGGCTATACCTGCAAAAGAAAATGGTGTGCTCTCTCTCAGGAAAGGCTGCATAACCTAGAGTCTCTGCATTATTTTTTAGTACAACATGGCTAGAAACAAAATAAAACAGCCAAAAGACAAACAAAAAAGAAACAAACAAAAGACTATACTAGACATAACAAGAGTAAGGAAATCGAGATAAAAATCAAGAGAATCTTTACATCATCCCTACAGACCCACCCACAGATGATCTAATAAATTTAACTGATAAAGATTATGAAATAATTATGATTAAAATATTCAAGTAAAGAGATAAAAAATAGAGAACTATTTAAGAAAAAATTAAATCTTTCTGGTCAGATTTTGGCATTAGGGTTTGAAGATCTCATAAAATGACCACTGTATACACACACACATACAAGCACATCCCACAGTCTGGACTATTGTTTTGTTTTATTTCTTTTTTCAGTATTTGAAATAATATTTTTGGTGAAGCAATCTTCTTTCTGAGGAGAATTTAAATAGTATACTGTGTTTTTCTTGATAGTTGTAGCACTATTCATATTTCTTTTACTTATTGTGTCAATCAGAATATACATTTCAAGGATTTTTTTCTTCTCAAAAATTGTTAAATGTGTTGGTGTTAAGGTTACTAATATAGTTTCATTTTCATATATGTAGAGTCCAGAGTGATATCACTTTTTATCTGAATTCGGTAACTTGTAAATTGTTCCTTTTTTCCTTGGTAGGTCTTTCCTTGGTAGGTAACAATTTATTAGAATCATCCATGTTTTCAAAGAACCACCTCTTGTGTTAATGTATTCTGTATATTTTTATCTTTCATTGAGTTCTCTTTTCTTAATTATTTTCTTTTATTTACTTTGAATGCTTTGTTATACATTTCCAAGTATCTTGGAATAGATGCTTAGATCATTGTTTTTCAGTTTTTATTCTCTTCTAATATATGTACTTAAGGCTATAAATTCCCCTGTAAGCTTTGTTTTCAGTATTTTCCACAAAGGTTTATGTGCTGTGTCTTCATTTTCTTTCTGTTTAAAATATATTCTATTTTCTATTGTAATTTTTTCTTTGACCCATAAGTTGTTTGAAAGTATGTTGCTTAATTTTTAACAATTGGAGACTTTCTAATTATCATTTTTGTTATTTGTTTTGCTACAGTCAGAAAATATTCTAAATTCTGTTTAAGTATACTTTGCAATCTCAACCATTGATTTTGTTAAGATACACTTTATGATCCAAAACATTTATAAAATATGTAGTTACTTATGAAATAAACATGCTTCTGTCTCTCTTGGATAGATTTTTTTACATGGCTGTTATACATAGTTTTAATTATGCTTTTTATATTTTCTCTACCCTTATTGCTTTTTTGCTTGCTTGTATAAGGTTTGTAGGATATGTGATTTAATACCTCTCACAATGATTATAGATGTGACTACTTTTTTCATTTCCTTTATTTATGTCAAATATTGCTTATCTCTATTATACTAGCTGAGACACATGTTTATGATCATCACCATATCTACCTGAATGGTTGACCTCTTATTATTATGAAATATCCATGTTTATCTCTAGTAGTTCTGACACTAATATCTATGTTATCTGATGTTAGTATAGCTGTGCCCATTTTCTTTGATCACTGTTTTCATAGTAAATTTTTAAAAAACTTCATTTTCAAACATTTGGCATACTCATATTTAAAATGAATTTGAGAAACAGCATGCACTTTTTTTAAAATCCAGTTCACAAAAATAATATATGTAAAAATATATGTATTTGGACTTCCCTGGTAGCTCAGCTGATAAAGAATCTGCCTGCAATGTGGGAGACCCACCCGTTCAATTCCTGAGTCGGGAAGATCTTCTGGAGAAGGGACAGGCTACCCATGCCAGTATTCTTGGGCTTCTGTGTGGTGACTCAGCTGATAAAGAATCAGTCTGCAATGCGGAAGGCTTGGGTTTGACCCCTGGGTCACAAAGAGTTGGACATGACTGAGTGACTTTCACTTTCATATGCATTTTAATTTATACCTACTGCGTTTTTTGTCTTTTTTTTTTTTTTCTCTCTTTTTGTATTTTTCTATGTTATGAATTAATTAAGTATACATTATTAAGGGTTACCTGGTGCCTCAGTGGTAAAGAACCCAACTGTCAATGCAGGAGATGGAGGATTGCAGGTTCAATCCCTGAGTTGGAAAGATTCCCTGAAGAAAGAAAAGCAACCCACTCCAGTGTTCTTGCCTGAGAAATCCCATGGACAGAGGAGCCTGGTGGGCTACAGTCCATGGGGTCACAAATAGTCAGACACGACTTTGCGACCAAACAATGACAGCAATATTGTTATCCCATTTTTCTTTTGCTAATTTTACATTAAAATTCATTAAGCAGTTAAATCTTTTAATATTTTAGAGACTAAAATCATATACAATTTAATAGTTTTAAAATGTCTCTGAAACTACTAAAAAATTGGAACACTATTCCAGTTACTTCTTACCACAGTTTGCATAGTTAACATTTTTATACATAAGTGTTTTATCCATAAGCATTATAATTATTGTGTTTATGATAGTCTTTCCTTATGTTAACTCATATTTGTTCTACCCATTGGTTTCATTCTTTCCTCTATTTCTGTGTTTATATTCCTTTTGTCTGAATAAACTCCCTCTGTGTATCTATTAGTGAAGGTCTGCTGCTGATGCGTCCTCTCAGGATTTTGTTTGTTTCTTTGTTTAGTTTAGTTTTGCTTTTTTAATTTTTGCTTATTCATTTTTGGCTGTACTGGATCTTTTTTGCTATGTGGGCTCTTCTATAGCTGCAGCAACTGGGGCTACTGTCTAGTTGCAGTACAAGTGTTGCTCATTGTGGTGGTTTCTCTTGTAGAATATGAGCTCTAGAGCATGCAGGCTTCAGTAGTTGTGGCACATGGACTCAGCGGTTATGGCTCCCAGGTTCTAGAGCACAGACAGGCTCAGTAGCTGTAGCACACAGGCTTAGCTGCTCTGAGGCATGTGGGATCTTCCCCAATCAGGGATCAAACCTGTATCTTCATTAGCTGGCAGATTCTTTACCACTGAGCCACCAGGGACGTCTCTGTTTGTTTTAGTTGTGATCTGAAAAAGTTTTTATTCATTTCACAAGGCTATTGTTTCAGCATAAAATTCTAAGTTGGCAATTATTTCATTTTTATAGAGTTCTTCTTCCACTGTTTTCTGAATTCTGTGATTTTTGGCTGTCAGTCTTTTGATTATTCTTGGAGGGTAATGTTTTTTTCTTTTTAAGAAGGTTTTGAGTATGCTTTTGTTTTGTTTCCAATAATTTTGCTACACTATGCCTTTCTGTAGGGTTTTCATTTGCTTGTAGTTGGAGTTTCTATAGCTTTCTGAATCCATTAACTGGTATATTTATTTTGCTAGTATTATTTCCTAAAATATGGTTGATGCACCATGTCTTCCTTTTCTTCTTCTTTCTCAAACTGCAGTTATATCTGTAATAGTCTATTTCTCTATCTCTAGTAGTCTTTTATATATTTTCTCTTACCTATTTTGCTTCAGTTTAGGAAATATCCACTGATATGTCTTTCAGTTTATTAATCCTGTCTTTTGCTGTGTCTAACACACAATTTAAATCCATATAATGAGTTCTTAATTTCATAAGTTGCATTTTTCAATTCCATGGACTTTGTTTTATATAAATTCAAAATCTCTGATACAGTTGTCTGTGTTTTAATCTGTTTTCTACATCTTCACTTTCTATTTTTGTGACATTAATTCTTTGTCATCTAACTCTGCTATCAATGAGTATGTTTGTGTTTATTTTTTAGCTTATTTTTTGGTCACGTGGTATTATCTTGGTACTTATGTAAATTTTATTGTACAATAGACATTGTATATAAACACTACAAAGCTTTATTTTTTTTTTCATTTATTTTTATTAGTTGGAGGCTAATTACTTTATAATATTGTAGTGGTTTTTGCCAAACATTGACATGAATCAGCCATGGGTTTACATGTGTTCCCCATCCCCCCTCCCGCCTCCCTCCCCATCCCATCCCTCTGGGTCTTCCCAGTGCACCAGCCCTGAGCACTTGTCTCATGCATCCAACCTGGGCTGGTGGTCTGTTTCACCCTTGATAGTATACTTGTTTCAATGCTATTCTCTCAGAACATCTCACCCTCGCCTTCTCCCACAGAGTCCCAAAGTCTGTTCTGTACATCTGTGTCTCTTTTCCTGTTTTGCATATTGGGTTATCATTACCATCTTTTTAAATTCCATATATATGCGTTAGTATACTGTATTGGTCTTTATCTTTCTGGCTTACTTCACTCGGTTAATGGGCTCCAGTTTCATCCATCTCATTAGAACTGATTCAAATGAATTCTTTTTAATGGCTGAGTAATGGTCCATAAACACTACAAAGCTTTAAATGATGGTATTTGCTAAAGCCACAGAATTTAGAAACGATTAGTATTACTAAAAAAAATCTACATTTAAAAAAAAGAAATAATTTAAATTCTGTATTTCACACTTACCACCATGAAAAAGTAAGTTAAAATTTTCAGTGTTGATAACCAATGGAGCCTTTCCACAAGGTTAATGAGTATTTGGGTTGAAGACCTTAGGAAAAAGAAGGAACTAGTGACCAGAATCTGGAAATTAATCATATAATTGGCCAGTGATTCACAGTATCATAGTCTATCATAGATCTGGGCTTGAATATGTGTAAAGGAGGATATGGTAACTAGTTTATTCTATAGATTATTCCATTTCATCTAGTAACATATCTTAATATGACCTCAGTATCAGTGTTTTCATACTGAATATTCATTTTATTTGAAGCAATAATCAAATGGATATTTTATTTGGATGACAGCTTTAACATCAGATAAATGGAATTACATAAATTCAGTGCAGGCTGATTATTAGAGAAATCCCCAATTACAAAGAAAATATTAACTAACAAGTGAATTAGAAACCTGGAAATAAACAATCTATACTCATTGGGGAAGAAATTATTAGTATGAGACAATGTCTTTTTTCCTCTTATTCCTTGTGATGGAGGGAGGCCTTGTGTGTACTACTGTTTAATGGGTGATAAACAGAATGAATATGAGCCACTTGTGCATTGAGGGAATAGAACTTCCACGCACAGTTCTCTGCCATAGCAAATAAATAGGCCATGGATATGAAATAGCTCATTAATAGGATGATGGCACCCTAGGGATTTCAATATCATTCTGTGTACATGTAGAGGATGGTTATGTTAGAAAATCATGTAGAAATTCAGCAGGCTTTCTAGGAATAAGAAACTGTTGTTGACGTCAGTTCACAGATATTTTAGAGTTATTTGTTGCCACAGGACAAATTAATCTATTCTAACTAATATAGAAGGGCTTCCCAGGTGACACTAGTGGTGAAGAATCTTTCTGCCAATGGAGGAGACTTGAGAGACGCAAGTTTGATTCCTGGGCCTGAAAGATTTACTGGAGGAGGCAGGGCAACCCACTCCAGTATTCTTGACTTGGAAAATCCCATGGACAGAGGAACCTGTTGAGCTACGTACAGTCCAAAAGGTCGCAAAGAGTTGGACATAACTGAAGCGACTTAGGGGCTTCCCAAGTGGCACTGGTGGTAAAGAACCCGCCTACCAAGCAGGAGATGTAGGAGACCTGGATTCGATCCCCCTGTAGGAAAGGTCCCCTGGAGGAGGAAATGGCCACCCACTAAAGTATTCTTTCCTGGAGAATCCCATGGAGAGAGGAGCCTGATGAGTTACAGTCCATAGGGTCGCAAAGAGTTGGACACAACTGAAGCGACTTAGCACACACGCAACTAATATAGCAACTTGTATTCTATAAAATGTCACTGAAACTAACGAAACTATGTGATATTGGGAGTAATAGTGTCTAGGCCTTCTCTGGAGAATCAGATACCAGAATAACAATCACTTCAGTTCAGTTCAGTTCAGTCACTCAGTTGTGCCTGACTCTTTGTAACCCCATGACTGCAGCACTCCAGGCCTCCCTGTCCGTCACCAACTTCTGGAGTCCACCCAAACACATGTCAATTGAGTAGGTGATGCTGTCCAACCACCTCATCCTCTGTCGTCCCCTTCTCCTCCTGCCCTCCATCTTTCCCAGCATCAGAGTCTTTTCAAATGAATCAGCTCTTTGCATCCTCTAATGAACACTCAGGACTGATCTCCTTTAGGATGGACTGGTTGGATCTCCTTATAGTCCAAGGGACTCTCAAGAGTCTTCTCCAACACCACAGTTCAAAAGCATCAATTCTTTGGCACCCAGCCTTCTTTATAGTCCAGCTCTCACATCCATACATGACCACTGGAAAAATCATAGCCTTGACTAGATGGACTTTTGTTGGCAAAGTAATGTCTCTGCTTTTTAATATGCTATCTAGGTTGGTCATAACTTTCCTTAAAAGGAGTAAGCATCTTAGTTTCATGGCTGCAATCACCATCTAAAGTGATTTTGGAGCCCAGAAAAATAAAGTCAACCACTGTGTCCAGTGTTTCCCCATTTATTTGCCATGAAGTGATGGGACCAGATACCATGATCTTAGTTTTCTGAATGTTTATCTTTAAGTCAACTTTTTCACTCTCCTCTTTCACTTTCATCAAGAGGCTCTTTAGTTCTTCTTCACTTTCTGCCATAAGGGTGGTGTCATCTGCATATCTGAGGTTATTGATATTTCTCCCAGCAATCTTGATTCCAGCTTTTGCTTCATCCAGCCCAGCGTTTCTCATGATGAACTCTGCAAATAAGTTAAATAAGCAGTGTGACAATATACAGCCTTGATGTACTCCTTTTCGTATTTGGAACCAGTCTGTTGTTCCATGTCCAGTTCTAACTGATGCTTCCTGACCTGCATATAGGTTTCTCAAGAGACAAGTCAGGTGGTCTGATATGCCCATCTCTTGAAGAATTTTCCACAGTTTATTGTGATCCACACAGTCAAAGGTTTTGGCATAGTCAACAAAGCAGAAATAGATGTTTTTCTGGAACTCTCTTGCTTGTTCTATGATTCAATGGATGTTGGCAATTTGATCTCTTGTTTCTCTGCCTTTTCTAAAATCAGCTTGAACATCTGGAAGTTCATGGTTCATGTATTGTTGAAGCCTGGCTTGGAGAATTTTAAGGATTACTTTACTAGCGTGTGAGATGAATGCAATTATGCAATAGTTTGAGCATTCTTTGGCATAGCCTATCTTTGGGATTGGAATGAAAACTGACCTTTTCCAGTCCTGTGGTCACTGCTGAGTTTTCCAAATTTGCTGGCATATTGAGTGCAGCACTTTCACAGCGTTATCTTTCAGGATTTGAATTAGCTCAACTGGAATTCCATCACCTCCACTCGCTTTGTTCGTAGTGATGCTTCCTAAGGCCCACTTGACTTCACATTCCAGGATGTCTGACTCTAGGTGAGTGATCACACCATCGTGATTATCTGGGTCTAGAGATCTCTAGTCTTTCCCATTCTATTGTTCTCCTATTTCTTTGTACTGACCATTGAGGAAGACTTTCTTATCTCTCCTTGCTATTCTTTGGAACTCTGCATTCAAATGCTGAGGGGAGCTACCCCGCTTCCCAGGTAAGGAGCAGTGACTGCGCTTTGCTGGAGCAGCTGTGAAGAGAGACGCCACCTCCAAGGTAAGAGAAATCCAAGTAAGATGGTAGGCACTGAGAGAGGGGATCAGAGGGTAGACAAACTTAAACTATAATCACCGACAACTAGCCAGTCTGATCACATGGACCCTGGCCTTCTCTAACTCAATGAAACTAAGCCATGCCATGTGGGGCCACCCAAGACTGCAGGGCCATGGTGGAGAGGTCTGACAGAATGTGGTCCACTGGAGAAGGGAATGGCAAACCACTTCAGTATTCTTGTCTTGAGAACCCCATGAACAGTTTGAAAAGGCAAAAAGATAGGAAACTGAAAGAGGAACTCCCCAGGTCAGTAGGTGCCCAATATGCTACTGGAGGTCAGTGGAGAAATAACTCCAGAAAGAATGAAGGGACTGAGCCAAAGCAAAAACAACACCCAGTTGTGAATGGGACCAGTGATGGAAGCAGGGTTCAATGCTGTAAAGAGCAACACTGCATAGGATCCTGGAATGTTAGGTCCGTGAATCAAGGCAAATTGGAAGTGGTCAAACAGGAGATGATAAGAGTGAACATCGACATTCTAGGAATCAGTGAACTGAGATGGACTGGAATGGGTGACTTTAGCTCAGATGACCATTATATCTACTACTGTGGGCAGGAATCCCTTAGAAGAAATGGAGTAGCCATCATAGTCAACAAAAGAGTCCGAAATGCAGTACGTTGATGCAGTCTCAAAAACGACAGAATGATCTCTGTTCGTTTCCAAGGCAAACCATTCAATATCACGGTAATCCAAGTCAATGCCCTGGCCAGTAACACTGAGGAAGCTGAAGTTGAACAGTTCTATGAAGACCTACAAGACCTTCTAGAACTAACACCCAAAAAAAGATGTCCTTTTCATTATAGGGGAGTGGAATACAAAAGTAGAAAGTCAAGAAACACCTGGAATAACAGGCAAATTTGACCTTGGAGTACAGAATGAAGCAGGGCAAAGGCCAATAGAGTTCTTCCAAGAGAACACACTGGTCATAGCAACACCCTCTTCTAACAACACAAGAGAAGACTCTACACATGGACATCACCAGATGGTCAACACCAAAATCAGATTGATTATACTCTTTGCAGCCAAAGATGGAGAAACTCTATACAGTCAGCAAAAACAAGACCAGGAGCTGACTGTGGCTCAGATCATGAACTCCTTATTGCTAAATTCAGACTGAAATTGAAGAAAGTGGAGAAAACTACTAGACCATTTAGGTATGACCTAAATCAAATCCCTTATGACTATACAGTAGAAGTGAGAAATAGATTTAAGGGACTAGATCTGATAGACAGAGTGCCTGTTGAACTATGGATGGAGGTTCATGACATTGTATAGGAGACAGGAATCAAGACCATCCCCAAGAAAAAGAAATGGAAAAAAGCAAACTGGCTGTCAGAGTAGGCCTTACAAATAGCTGTGAAAAGAAGGAAAGTGTAAAGCAAAGGAGAAAAGGAAAGATATACCCATTAGAATGCACAGAATAACATTACTGAGACTAATTTCACATCTCACTATACTTCTTAATTGTTCTCTCTCTCTCTCTAAAGTCAGAGGTCTTGCAACTGAGTAATCCCTTTATGAGACAGGTTAACCTAATAGTATCATGTGTTGAGGAGCTTCCCTGGTAGCTCAGCTGGTAAAGAATTTGCCTGCAATGTAGGGGACCCCAGTTCAATTCTTGGGTTGGGAAGATCTCCTGGAGCAGGGCATGGCAACCCACTCCAGTGTTCTTGCCTGGAGAATCCCTATGGACAGAGAAGCATGGTGGGCTACAGTCCGTGGGGTTGCAAAGAGCCAGAAACAACTAGGTCACTAAGCACCGCATGGCACATTGTCTTCAGACAGCTCACTGAGCTTCTTGGATAAATACCTTTTCAGTGACTGAAAAATCATGTTGAATAATTTGGCTTTGACTCTCAGTTAAATTTTTACTCTTAGCCCATCCATATTATAGTGGATTGCATTTGTGATAATTAAGTGTATACATGATATTGGCTTCTATATTATATACAGAGAAATCAATACAAGGGTTATCCTTCATAACTATAGGTAAAAATTACATAGAGGAGGTTCAATAATGCAATTGCCCAAACCCAAAGTTTCAAATTTAATTTTAGGGGTTAAGTCAATTCAAAGAAAGGCAATGCCAAAAAATGCTCAAACTACTGCAAAATTGCACTCATCTCACATGCTAGCAAAGTAATGATCAAAATTCTTCAAGCCAGCTATCAACAGTATGTGAACTGTGAAATTCAAGATATTCAAGCTGGATTTAGGAAAGGCAGAGGAACCAGAGATTAAATTGCCAACATCCATTGGATCATAGAACAAGCAAGAGAATTGCAAAAAAAAAAAATCTACTTCTGCTTAATGGATACCCTAAAACCTTTGACTGTGTGGATCTCGACAAACTGTGGAACATTCTTAAAGAGATAGGAACACCAGACCACCTGACCTTCCTCCTGAGAAATCTATATGCAGGTCAAGAAGCAGCAGTTAGAACTTGACATGAAACAACAAACTGGTTCCAAATTGGGGAAGGAGTACATGAAGCCTGTATATGGTCACCCTGCTTATTTAACTTATATGCAGAGTACACCATGAGAGACACTGGACTGGATGAAGCACAAGCTGATATCAAGATTGCCAGAAGAAATATCAGTAACCTCAGATATGCAGATGACACCACACTTATGGCAGAAAGTGAAGAAGAACTAAAGAGCTTCTTGATGAAAGTAAAAGAGGAGAGTGAAAAACTAGCATAAAACTCAACATTCAGAAAACTAAGGCCATGGCATCCGGTCCCATCACTTCATGGCAAATAAATGGGGAAACAATGGAAAGAACAACTTTAATTTTCAGGGCTCCAAAATCACTGCAGATGGTGGCTGCACCCATGAAATTAAAAGACATTTGCTCCTTGGAAGAAAAGTTATGACCAACCTAGACAGCATATTAAAAAGCAGAGACATTACTTTGCCAACAAAAGTCCATCTAGTCAAAGCTATGGTTTTTCCAGTAGTCATGTATGTATGTGAGAGTTGGACTATAAAGAAAGATGAGCTCCAAAGAATTGATGCTTTTGAACTGTGGTGTTGGAGAAGACTCTTGAGAGTCCCTTGGACTGCAAGGAGATCCAACCAGTCCATCCTAAAGGAAATCAGTCCTGAATATTCATTGGAAGGACTGATGCTGAAGCTGAAACTCCATTACTTTGGCCACCTGATGTGAAGTGCTGACTCATTTGAAAAGACCTTGATGATGGGAAAGATTGAAAGTGGGAGACGAAGGGGACCGCAGAGAATGAGATGGTTGGATGGCATTACTGATCAATGGACATGAATTTGAGTAAGCTCTGCAAGTTGGTGATGGACAGGGAAGCCTAGTGTGCTGCAGTCCATTGGGTCGCAAGAGTCAGACACGACTGAGTTTCTGTACTGAACTGAACTGATGTCAATTCAAAGTTTTAATAGCTCTCCATATGATTCTAATATTGGTCAAAACATTTACCAGTGAGCTACTAAAGAGCTTCACTGCAGCCTCCCCAGTTCTAGGCTCTCTCAGTCATATGCCACTGTTGTCAGATTTAGAATGTTTAATGGAATTTATAAACTCCTGAGATGTGTCATGAATGGATATTAACATTATTGAATGCTTTTTTCTGCCTATACTTAGCTCATCTTGTTATTTTTCTTCTTTATTCCACTAATATTGTGAGATAATTGTTTGATTTTTAAATGTTAATAATTACTGAAATTCAGTACTGAAAGGAACCCCACTCCATTGTGATTAATTAACATTCAATATATTATATTTTTCACTAGTGAGTTAATGAGGGTTTTTTGTCTGTGTTCAGGAGTAATAATGGTCTGTAGATTTGTTTTCTTGTGCAATCTTTGTCTGATTCAATATCAGAGTATCTTAGAAAATGCACTGGGAAGTATATTTCCCTTCTTCCCTGGAAGAGTTTGCACAAGTTGGTATTATTTCTTCTTTAACAGATGTCATTTGTTAGGAAAGACACCAGCCCCTGTTTTATTTATGAGAGTGTTTTTAACTATGGATTTTATTTCTTTAATAGATATAGAACTATTCAGATACTCTTTCATAAATGATTTTAGTAACTATTTATTAAAGAAGTTGTGTAAACCCTGTAAGATTTACAATTTATGGTTCTTCATAAAATTATTTTATTATACTGTAATTTTTGCATCATCTGTGGTGATAGCTCCTCTTTCATTGCTGATATTTGTCATTGTGTCTTCTGTTTATTCTTATTAATCTGATTCAAATTTTGTCAATTTTATTCATCTATTGCAATCTGCTTTCAGTATCATTGGCTTTTTTCTATTTAAAAGTTTTTCTCATTCACTTCTATATTCATATTTATTATTTCCTTCCTTCTACTAGTTCAGGTTTAATTTTCCCATTTTTTGGATTCTTAAGATAGAAATTTAGATAATCTATTATGGATCTTTATTCATCTTTACTTGTTAAAATAGCTTATTATGATTCACATAAGACACAATTCATCCATTTAAACTATAGGAGTCAGTAGACTTCATTCTATTCACAGAGTTGTACATACATGACAACAATTCATATTAAAACATTTTACTACCACAAAAGAGGCAGTAGCTCTTATTACTTCCACAAGTAGTAGTTCTTACTACTACAAGTACCATCACCCTCCAGACCTAGGTAATGGTTAAGCTACTTTCTGTCTCTATAGATTTGCATATTCTGGATATTTCTTATAGGTGGATGATATAATATCTGGTCCTTTAGAGTGGATTATTTAACTTAATATTTTAAGTTGAATGGTGGCTTCCCAAAAGATATGTATATGCAGAGCCTGGAAATATGACATTGTAAGGGAAAAAGTCTTCCATATGTAATTATGTTTAGGATCTCAAGATGAGATCACCTCAATTAGGGTGGAACCTAAGTCCCTAATGACAAGTGCCTTATAAAAGATCAGAGGAAAATAAACATAGAGACAGAGATTGAAGTGATGCTTCTACAGGCTAAAAATCACCTAGAATTGATGGCAGTCACTCAGTTCAGTTCAATCTCTTAGTCATGTCTGACTCTGCGACTCCATGGACTGCAGCGTGCCAGACTTCCTTGTCCATCACCAACTCCTGGTGCCTACTCAAACTCATGTCCTCAAGTCAGTGATGCCACCAACCATCTCATCCTCTGTCTTCCCCTTCTACTCCTGCCTTCAGTCTTTCTCAGGAGGCAGGCCAGATGGTCTGATATTCCCATCTCTCTAAGAATTTTCCACAGTTTGTTGTGATCCACACAGTCAAAGGCTTTGGCATAGTCAATGAAACAGAAGTTTTTCTGGAATTTTCTTGCTTTCTCAATGATCCAGCTGATGTTGGTAATTTGATCTCTGGTTCCTCTGCCTTGTCTAAATCCAGCTTGAACATCTGGAAGTTCTCGACTCACATACTGTTGAAGCCTAGCTTGGAGAATTTTGAGCATTACTTTGCTAGTGTGTGAAATGAGGGCAATTGTGTGATAGTTTGAGCATTCTTTGTCGTTGCATTTCTTTGGGAATGGAATGAAAGCTGTTTATTTTCCGGTCCTGTGGCCACTGCTGAGTTTTCAATATTTGCTGGCATTTTGAGTATAGCACTTTCACAGCATCATCTTTTAGGACTTGAAATAGCTCAACTGGAATTCCTTCACCTCCACTAGGTTTGTTCCTAGTGATGCCTCCTAAGGCCCACTTGACTTCACACTCCAGGATGTCTGGCTCTAGGTGGGTGATCACACCATCGTGGTTATCTGGGTCATCAAGATCTTTTTTGTATAGTTCTGTGTAATCTTGCCACCAAGAGAATATCTTACTATCTTCTGCTTCTGTTAGGTCCACACTGTTTCTGCCCTTTATTGTGCCCATCTTTGCATGAAATATTCCCTTGGTATCTCTAGTTTTCTTGAAGAGATCTCTTTCCCATCTCTTTCCCAATAGTCTTTCCCATTCTATTGTTTTCCTCTATTTCTTTGCATTGATCACTTAGGAAGGCTTTCTTATCTCTTCTTGCTATTCTTTGGCAGCACTAGTCCAATATTCTTGCCTGGAGAATACCAGGGATGGGAGCCTGGTGGGCTGCTGTCTATGGGGTCGCACAGAGTCGGACACGACTGACATGACTTAGCAGCAGCAGCAGAATGTAGGAAATAACTATGGTATGAATTCTCACTCAGGATATCCAGGAAGAACGAGTCTTTACAACGTCTTGATTTAAGACTAGTGGTCTTGAGATCTAAAGAGAAAATTTTTAGCAGTTTTAAACCAGCCAATTCTTGATAACTTTTTATAGCAGCATAAAGAAAGTCACACACTTAGCATAATATTTTCAAGATTCATCCACTTTGTAACATGTGTTAGTACTTCATTTCTTTTTATTGCTACATAATATTCAGTTGCAAAGATATGCCACATCTTATTCATCAGTGAATGGACATTTACTTTGTTTTCTCTTTTTGCTGTTATTTAAAAAAAAAAAAAAACACTGCTATCAACCTGTGTAAAAGTTTTGTAAAGATATATCTTCTCAATTATCTTGGGCATATGTGTAAGAGTGGAATTGCTGGATTGTATAGTAACATTATATTTAACCACTTGAGGATTATTGGACATTTTTCTAAAGCAGCAACACCATATTGTGTTCTACCAGCAGTGTAAGACATATCTGATTTCTCAACATTCTTGCTAATATTTGTTATCATTTGTTTTTGTGGTCATAATTATACTATGGGGTATGAAGTTATCTTAACTGTGGTGTTGATTTCATTGAAGGCTAATGATGCTGAGCATCTTTTCAAGTATTTTTGGCAGTTTGTATATCTTATTTGGAGAAATGTCTATTTAGATTTTGGGGCAGCTTTAGATGTGCACATAGAGAAAGGTCTTCCCAGGTGAATTTTCTCAGTTTTTCTTTGAAAAACCTTTATTTCATCCCTATTTTGAATCACATTTTAGCTTCACATAGAATTATATTTTGGCTTTATTCCCCTTGAATGTCTTTAAAAGTGTTTTTCAATTATCTTCTGTTGTACAAAATCTCTTTTTTTTTTCCTTATGTGATGTATATTTTCCTTTCAATATCTTTTATTTTCTTTTTATCACGATGTTCATCTATTTCATTATTGTGTGTATTTCTGTGGTTTTCTTTATGTATGTCCATTGAGACTCATTGAGATCTTGGATCTCTGGGTTTATAGTTCTCACACAAATTTGAAAAACACCTGGTAATTTTGCCCTCAAATGTTTTTCTACTCCTCATATCATCTTGAGACCCCCATTTACACAGATAGCAAACTGCTTGACACTTAATTTTTCTAGTGGGTCTAATTTGCTTTTAATTTAAACTAGCTGCTTAAGATTTAAAATATTGTTTTATCTAGATGCTCCTTCAGTTTTTTCTTATGTCTGGCATTTATCTCATCATGTTCATATTGCCTTAAATAGCTGAATTTTGCTATAATTACTATTATAACATATTTGTTAACCCCATCATCACTGTGATGCTTGGTTTCATTGAACAATTTTTCTTGTTTCTATGGATCATTTTTCTGCTTCCTCAAATAGTGAGTATATTTTTTGAAGATGCTGGATGTTTAGAATTTTATTTTGGTATGTATCTGGATGTTATTGACTTCATTTTTAAGAATGCGGAGCTTTATGCTGGCAGGCAGTATGAAATTTACTGTGTTTTTAAGGTCTGTGAACTCTGTGAAGGCAGTTTTAGGGACGGCTTTACTCTAGGGTTAAGCTCCATTACAGAGGGTGTTTTCCTTCTTTGGTCTGAATTGCATTTCCATAGTGATAAACAACTCTGCAGTCTAGCTGATGGAAAATGGAAAGCCTTCCAACTCTGTGAGTCACCAATGAAGCATAGAGTTCCCTGGTCACTCCTTATCCACCCTCGTTGAGTTTCACGACGGACATTTTAGTACTCAGCAAGTGCTCAGGGGACCCTTTTGTAGATTTCTAGGGTTCTTGGTATACTCCTAACATTGTTCTACAACTTCAGGCCTCCTCAGATACACTAAACGTTGATCACCATTCCAAAACTCAGTGAGGCCATTCGTTACTCTGAGATGCCCTTCCTCATCAGATATCTAGAAAGTGCTTCTCATATTAAAGGTCAGATTAAAATAAAGACTCACTTTGTTTCCTTTTTTCCCCAACACCACAAAATAGTACTATATATTGTCCAGTATTTGGAATTATTTATAGAGTTTTCTAGATATTTTGGTAGGAAGGACCTTGTACATGTGTACCCTTCACTATTAGTGATAAAATTGCTTTTTAATATACAAAAATATGAAAGATTTCAGGTTAGTTTTCCTTAAATTTCTCCAATTCAATCAGAAAAGTGTATCTACAATGGCACAGTCTTTCTGCTTTTCAAAGAGGGTAACATTTTACTCTTTGTCCTCACAATTCCTTTGTATATTCTAGGAATCTAATCCTTTCAAAAGCTTACAGAGTGTCATTAAACATTTCTTTCCACTATTTTTTTTTTTCTCTTTGGCCTCTGGATTTTTTTCTTAAGTGTATAAGTACAATTTTTTTAAAAAGGTTTAGCAGATTATGCTGTGTTTATACTAATTTTTTTCTTTAGCCAAAATACCCTGACATAATACTCAGTGCTGCTCTGTGCTTAGTCACTCAGTTGTTTCTGACTCTGGCTCTTTGTGACCCCATGGTCTGTAGCCAGCCAGACTCCTCTGTCCATGGGAATTCTCCAGGCAAGAATACTAGAGTAGGGTGACATGCCTTCCTCCAGGGGATCTTCCCCACCCAAAAATCGAACCGGGGTCTCCTGCATTGCAGGTGGATTCTTTACCAGCTAAGCTACCAGTGAAGCCTGACAGAGTACTCTGCTATAGTTCAGTTCTCATTTAGTTCCACCTGATGGTATTCTACTTTCTACTTATTATCCCAGAGTGAAAGTCACTCAGTTGTGTCTGACTCTTTGTGACTCCGTGGGCTCCATGGAATTCTTCAGGTCAGAATACTGGAGTGGGTAGCTTCTCGCTTCTCCAAGGGATCTTCCCAACCTAGTGATCAAACCCAGGTCTCCCCATTGCAGGGGGATATTTTTTACCAGCCGAACCACCAGGGAAGCCCGTTATCCCAGAAAATGACTACAGATAAGGTTACTAAATTCCAAATAAAATGATAAGTGCTTATTTCTCATACTACTTAATGTATTTGCATTGTTTAACTCTGCTGGTAAGCCCTGCTGTTACTTTTCAAAATTATTTCTTTCTTACTCTCCAGGAAACTTTTATGTTTCTATTATTTTGACATTTCATTCTTTGTCCCTTTTATTAATCTCATCCAGCAGTCTCAGAATAGAGGTGGTGATTGAAAAAAACTGTACAAATTTAAAAGAAAAAATAATAGGAAAGCAATAATATTTTAGTTGAAATAATAAGACATATGAAATCAATTGGTAGTTCCATACAATTACCTGAAAACTTCTTGAACATCAAAAGAGGAATATCGTTGAAAATTTCACCTTGATAAATTTAAATTAAACCAAATTAAAACTTCACATATAATATGTGTGTATACATGACAATTAGTGAAGTTTTGAGTGTATGTATTTATATATATATACATACACACCTATTATTGATTATAAGAGATGCTAGAGTTTCTTGTAGACTATTTATAATTCATTCTGATGATCTAGAATGGACCTAAGATATCTTAGAATCTAGGAATACATATCAATTCCTCTCTTATAGTTATAGTTCCCTTATGTATTAGATTCAGTTCCAAAATAATATTTCCTTTAATTATTTCCTGTTCTTTCAAAATAAACATGTTTCCACTTATAAGGCACCACAAGTGCCCATCAAAAGACTGGTATGCCATATATTTGTGTTTGATGTTTGTGAATGTGTGTGTGTGTATATGTACATATGTATGGTGGATGGTGAGAGAAGAAAATAATGCCATTATAGAAAATAGCTCATTTGACAAAAGAACATCATTAAATTGTAATCTACTGAGTAAAACACTTTGTCAATCAGTCATGTTGTTGTATTGTTAACAAATTATGGAATGTATGACAAAAATTCAATGGCCAAGAGCCAGGAAACAGCCATTTTATTGTATTTGGCATGCTGCTACAATTATTGAAGTGTGATGTCCTCCTATAATCTCTACATATTTGAAGAAATTAAAACTAGTGTAAGAGTAGTAGCAGAAATGTTAACACAGAAGTACTGTGGAGAAGATTGAATAGGTTGGGTTTATTTGATTTTCGAAAATGATAGATGATATAGTCTTCAAGTATAAATTATAAAATTAAACTGTGTGAATTAATTACAAGTACTTGTTAGATATTCAAAATATTTGATGCACAATCTTAGTGGTTATGAGAAGATATAGCAGTCTCATCACTTTTGTCAGTGTATTTATCAGTTAGAATGAAAATTCCTATAAAGGTGAAATATTAAGCCAAATGATAAACAGTTAATTATAGCTTAGTAAAACTGTGCAGATAGTATCACAAGGCAGAGTATGATGAATTTCCAAATAAATGGAGGTAGAAGTTTTCAAAAAGTATAATGATTCTTTCTTATCCACCAGTAACATCAACGTAAGAATAAGGAAAAGTGGTTTGAGATTTTCTCTTTTCTTTCAAATAATTAGAATAAGTGATTTCAAAAAATGCTCTTCCTCATTTGACAAGCCGTATTATGAACTGATTAAATAATTAAAAAGAATAACATCTTAGCTGGGATGCAGGACTTGAGTTTCACTAAATATGCTAGATGATTTCTTATCAACATTAGAGTAATAGATACACTGAAACGGTTTGAAAGAAAAAAAAATACAGAGCAGTAAATATGTGACAAGGTCAGCAGGGTTCTTGTGTGTATTCATCTAGAGTTTCAGGTTTAATGGACTATATGTAAGAAAAAATAATATAATGGTAAAAATACATTTAAAAAAATAAGATCATAAGCACAGGATAATGGGAAGCCAAATTGGAGACAAAAATTCCTGAGTAGTAGTGACTGTCAGTGTTTCATATTCATAATATGTCAGAAGAACTCTGATAGAAAACATGTCTTCTCAGCTTTGACTCTGTTTAGGGGATGCTGGGAAAGCAAGATGTTCTATAGAAAGAGGTACTATCAACAAGAGCAAGAAAATAAATTTTAATATAATAATAACCAAATAGATTCAAAATACCACATGAGATTTATTAGTTTAAAAACATAGGAAGCCTTTGATAATGCAATTTTCAACATAGAGTCAAAGAAATCAAGGCTGTAACAAAAGAACCAACATATTTATAGATAAAATCAAGTAGATATGCTAGATTTTAATTTGCAATTTTAAAAATAATCAAATTTGATATTTTATGTGAAAGTCAACAATTTTATTTATATCAGTAAAAGAATAGGTGTGATTATCAAATTAATAAAAAAAAGCAAAGGTATCAAAAATTCAATCTAAAAAAGTCTTTAAAGGAGTTCTAAGACTGATATGAAAACAAAAAAGACAATGGAAGTTCTAAAAATCAGAATCAATATTATTTGAGTTAAACTAAACCATCCTGTTAAAAGATACTAATTGATAGACTGAAAATGGCAATGGTATAATACTGTTATAATAAAAATATGCTTCTACCAGATATATAAATACAGTGATCTAAAAAGTTGCAAGTAGGAAAAATTAACAGCAAAAATGAGAGAACAATATAAATATTAGACAAATGATGCATTGAAGGGGATAAAAAAGATTTTTGATATATCAGACAAAAACAATCAATAAAAATACAGAAGTATTATTTTCTCCCAATCTGAGGGCTGTCTTTTCACCTTGCTTATAGTTTCCTTTGTTGTGCAAAAGCTTTTAAGTTTCATTAGGTCCCATTTGTTTATTTTTGCTTTTGTTTCCAATATTCTGGGAGGTGGGTCATAGAGGATCCTGCTGTGATTTATGTCGGAGAGGGTTTTGCCTATGTTCTCCTCTAGGAGTTTTATAGTTTCTGGTCTTACATTTAGATCTTTAATCCATTTTGAGTTTATTTTTGTGTATGGTGTTAGAAAGTGTTCTAGTTTCATTCTTTTACAAGTGGTTGACCAGTTTTCCCAGCAACACTTGTTAAAGAGGTTCTCCAAAGAAGACATACAGATGGCTAACAAACACATGAAAAGATGCTCAACATCACTCATCATCAGAGAAATGCAAATCAAAACCACAATGAGGTACCATTACATGCCAGTCAGGATGGCTGCTATCCAAAAGTCTACAAGCAATAAATGCTGGAGAGGGTGTGGAGAAAAGGGAAACCTCTTACACTGTTGGTGGGAATGCAAACTAGTACAGCTGCTATGGAGAACAGTGTGGAGATTCCTTAAAAAACTGGAAATAGAACTGCCATACGACCCAGCAATCCCACTTCTGGGCATACACACTGAGGAAGCCAGATCTGAAAGAGACATGTGCACCCCAATATTCATCGCAGCACTGTTTATAATAGCCAGGACATGGAAGCAACCTAGATGTCCATCAGCAGATGAATGGATAAGGAAGCTGTGGTACATATACACCATGGAATATTACTCAGCCATTAAAAAGAATTCATTTGAACCAGTTCTAATGAGATGGATGAAACTGGAGCCCATTATACAGAGCGAAGTAAGCCAGAAAGATAAAGAACATTACCGCATACTAACACATTTATGTGGAATTTAGAAAGATGGTAATGATAACCCTATATGCAAAACAGAAAAAGAGACACAGATGTACAGAACAGACTCTTGGACTCTGTGGGAGAAGGCGAGGGTGGGATGTTTTGAGAGAACAGCATCAAAACATGTATGTTATCTATAGTGAAACGTGGGATGCATGAGACAAGTGCTCAGGCCTGGTGCACTGGGAAGACCCAGAGGGATTGGGTAGCGAGGGAGGTGGGAGGGGGGATCGGGATGGGGAATACATGTAACTCCATGGCTGATTCATGTCAATGTATGACAAAACCCACTACAATATTGTAAAGTAATTAGCCTCCAACTAATAAAAATAAATGAAAAAAACAAAAAACAAAAAACTCATCAAATACACTTAATCCTCTTACCAAACAATACAAGAAACTCTTATTTAACTCTTAAAAAAAAATAGAAGTAGTTTTGGGGGTCACTTTGGCTGTTGTTATGTTCATTTGTAAAATTAGGGGTTTGAATAAATGTTTTTCAAGGGCTAATGAATTATTTTGTGACTCTATTTTAAAAAACAAATTCAACACAAATTATGCATACCTTTTATAAAACCTGCTATATATATGTGTGTGTGTGTATTAAGTAAGACTAAGGTTTCTATAAAGCTCAGAGGAGAGTTACCGCTTAGTGTGCATGCCAAGTTGCTTCAGTCGTGTCCAACTCTCTGCACATCTGTGGACTGTGGGTTCCTCTGTCCATGGGAGCCTCCAGGCAAGAATACTGGAATGGGTTGCCACATCCTACTCCAGGCGGCCTTCCCAACCCTGGAATGGAGCCTACATTTCTTATGTCTCCTGCGCTGCAGGCGGGCCCTTTACCACTCGTGACACCCACTTAGGATTACCCTTTAGTAAATTGGTTTATACTGTGAAGAATCTTTTTTTATGAAGTATTTTATTACTTTCTAATTTAAGCCTTAAGATGTTTGGCTTTATTTCGAGTGAGTTTTATTTAAAATGAACCACAGCCATGGTTCAATCTGCTGGAAAGTATTTTCAAAATATAATTGACATCAAGTGCACTTCAGTGAATCAGGATTCCTGTCATAGATTCATTGGAAAGTAAAAATTTTGCCAGATTCTATCACAGAATTACCATATGGCATTGAGATACCCAATTTTGCCTGAAAAAAATTTCTTAATCAACGTTAACTATTTCTGTCATTGCTATGAAAAAGTGTGTTTGGTTGCCAAGTTGGGTGTTTTCCCCACCCATCTGGAGGCCACCATTATGCAACTGTTGCTCTTGAATGGAAAGAAAAAGGAGGTAATGCCTCTTGAAGTAATGCCTTCAAGAGGCTGTGTTTCTGTCTGATTGTTTGACTGTATATACATATGAACCTCCAACTCCAGCATTAATGCCTGGAGAATCCCACAGACAGAGGAGCCTGGCAGGCTGCAGTCCATACGATCACAAAGAGGTGGACACAACTGAAGCGATTTAGCACACAGGCACATGCTTTCGTTTCTTGACCTCTGTATGCTACATACTTTTTTTTCTCAAAAATGATGTACTACTTGCCTAAAAGGACACTGTTAGAAATAAAAGAGATAAAACATAAACCAAAAATTAACCATGTGCCTTGTACAAAATATATGCTAAAGAAGTACCATCCATTTTTACTTCAATTATGGCGACAATAATCATTTAATTTAATGTTCTACAGTAGATTTCACAATCACATTAAATCCAAAATCAAGCTTTGACACTGCCCCCCCTCCCCTGCCTCTGCCGCCCCCGGCAAACTCAGAAGAGATAATTTCTCTTTTTTCTAAGATTCTCAGATTGTCATAGGAGAGAATTCCCTGATGGTCCAGTGATTTGAATTCTGTGCCCTCAAAGCTGAGGGGCCAGGTTCAATCCCTGGTCTGGGAATCAAAGTTCCACAGCTGAGCAGCCAAAAACAAATAAATAGTTGTCAGGGGAAATTACAAATAAATATGTCAACCACCAAGACAAGACCAGCACTATAATTTAGTGCTTGGTGGCCTCAGATCACAGAGTTTTCCATTCAAATGTGGAAAGTTAATGAACAATTCAGTATTTTAATATGCATGCATTGTCTTAAGCTGTATGTTATTTTAGTAACAGTTACATGATTCAAATTTAAGAATAAATACATTCTGAATCTTTCTGACTCAAAAAATTCATTCACTTAATTTAAATAAGTTTGAAAAAGCAAGTTCAATTTTAATAATCATCAACTTTGCTCTTTAATATAAGTACCTGAAAACTCTATCCTCACAGAAGGACATATAGTTTTTTTAAAAAGAAATAAAACAACTAAACAAACAGTAGAATATTGTGGCCACAATGGACAGTAGACACACTTCTTTTAAACTTTCTTTGAATTTTAGTTTTTAGGTCAAATTGTAAACTTCACATCACCCCTGACCTAAAGCAGTCCAGGAGGCAGAGTCCAGCAGAGTATATGCAGAATCACAGACTACCCTTGATGACATTGACTAACGTGGTAGAATAACTGTTGGGAGACAGTTCTCCGTGTGTCTCTTCTGTGTCTTCATGTTTTGTAAGAAAGGCACTGACTGTACAATTTTCCAAGTGACCTTTTCAAAGATGTTGAAGAGTGTACAGCATTGAAAGTTAGAAATACAGCATTTCTCCAGAGCAAAGGGGAGGCTTGCTTAGAGTCTTTGAAAGTAGTGATGTTGCCTTTTCTCAGAGCAAAAGGCAGGCATGGTTAGCCATTATAGAAGCTTTAGATTCTTAATCTTGAGGTTCCTCTCCTGTAGCACAGCCTGTTGCCTACTGCATGGGCAGATTTCATCTAGCCCTTTTGTTGTTGTCTTGTGGGATTCAGGGCTCAGGTAACTAACACAAAATTTCATGAGCTCGTCTGACTCATGCAGTTGCTGAGAGTAATATTCTTTCCTCACTTCTGACTCAGGAGTCTCTTGAGTCAGAAACAGTTGCAGCCTAACTTGTGTGTGTGTGTGTGTGTGTGTGTGTGCTCAGTCATGCCCAACTCTTTATGACCCCCTGGACTATAACCTGCAGGCACCTCTGTCCATGAAATTTTGCAGGCAAGAACACTGGAGTGGGTTGCCATTTCCTCCTCATGGGATCTTCCTGACCCAGGGATTGAATGTGGGACTCTTAATACTCCTGCATTGGCAGTCAGACTCTTTACCATGACACCACCTGAAGCCTGACAAATAGATTAGGAAACAATGGAAATAGTGACAGACTATATTTTCTTGTGCTCCCAAATCACTACAGTTGGTGACTACAGCCATGAAATTAAAAGAAGCTTTTAATTGCTCCTTGGAAGAAAAGCTATGCACAACCTAGATAGCATATTAAAAAGCAGAGACATTACTTTGCCAACAAAGGTCCATCTAATCAAAGCTATGGTTTTTCCAGTAGTCATGTATGGATGTGAGAGTTGGACCATAAAGAAGGCTGAGCACTGAAGAATTGATGCTTTTGAACTATGGTGTTGGAGAAGACTCTTGAAAGTCCCTTGGACTGCAAGGAGATCAAAATGAATCAATAGTAAAGAAAATCAATCCTGAATTTTTATTGGAAGGACTGATGTTGAAGCTGAAGCTTTAATAATTTGGCCACATGACTCATTGGAAAAGACCCTGATGCTGGGAAAGATTGAAGGCAGGAGGAGAAGGGGATGACAGAAGATGAAATGTTTGAATGGCATCACCGACTCAATGGACATAAATTTGAGCAAGCTCTGGGAGATGGTGATGGATAAGGAAGCCTGGTGTGCTGCAGTCCAGGCGTCACAAACAGACATGACTGACTGAACAACAAAATAATACAATATTTAAGTATGCCAACATCAGTTGGAATGCAGAAATTATCTATGATATTTTTTGTACTAAGCTCTCTACTACTTTTGTCCCTTTATTTAACAAGCAGTTATTTACAGATCATTTACTGAAAATTTTCCTCTCAGTGCATGGCACGTATTAAACATCTTCTGAATTCTGTTACTAGACTGGATATTTTAGCTGATGTGTGGTGTTATATTTGTTTTTCCCATGGAGAGTAAACACTACTTAATATTACATGCAATGATTAAAAATTTATCATCTGTTATCAGCAACTCTGAATATACTATTTCCAAATAAAAATAAACATATATACACACACATACATGAATTGATATTCAAATAAAATTTCAAAAAGTTCCAAGAACAAATGAAAATCAGTAACAACACATTATTTATTCTAGTGATTCATAAAGCCTTTGCCAAAGGTAGTTCTAAAAAAATATTTCACAGTTAGTAATAAGAAGGGTAAAGAAAATTAGTATATCATCAATAATCTATCAATTGATATTTTAAGCTTCTATTAAGCATGTTTTGCACAATGCATTTTTATAAAGCATATGAAATCACTCAGTATAGTATATAGCTATTTACTTTATATAAAGAATAAAAACAGATGCATAAAAATAACTTTTTTTTTTGCAAAATAATTGATGTGCTATGTAATAGAGAAATTTAAGGATGTTAAGAGAAAATGTATTGACTCAGCTGGAATATTGAGAGTCTACTATCTGTAAAGTTTAAACTTTGGAAGATACAATAATGAAAAAAGCCTTTCCTTCATAGAGCTTATATTTTAGGTTAGAAAACTGAAAATAAAAAAAAAGGAACTACGTAAGTGAATTATACTCAAATAATACATCACAAGGTGATAAATACTTAGATAAAAAAATAAGGGTAGTGAGATAAAGAATAATCTTTGGAGGGAGGGTGCTATTTCTTATGAGGCAGTCAGAGAGTTCTGAAAAGGGGGTCCTTGAGGAAGGAACTGACCAACAAGAGGCAGTAGGCCATGTGAACACTAGAGAAAAGAATGTAGTAGATGGAGTAAACTGAGGCAAAGTGATGCAGGCAGAAGGATATGTAATGACTTTGTATTTATTTAAAGTGACATAAGAGGATGAGCATGAAAAATCACATTTAATTGGCTAATTGTTATGGAAAGGACACAGTAAATGATCCTATGAAATGCCTGGAAATCTGCCCTGTAGTGATAATCAACCCTACATGACTTTTTTCTTAAGATTTTTTGACAGCCTCCTTACCCACACACAGTATAACTCAATAGCCAACTGGCACTGAATCCACATAGTTTACCTTCTTTTGTTAAGGTAAATAAGCTCTTTGATGCTGCTATCTACGACCAGATTCTTCACTTTTGCTCTGGACCTCATCTCTGCTTCTCTTCTCCAGGACATTGTTCCTTCTCATCTCTCCTTTAGTGTAATTCTTTCCCTTGCTACTACATTATTCTCACTAATATCAAACACAACATAAAGTCCCAACATTAAAAAATAACAATAGCATGTTCCCATAATTCCAGTTCTAGCCTCATTTATTTGGTCAACTTTACAGAATAATTTTTTGAGTTATTAATCATTATTTTTTACTTTCATATTAACATCTTGCTTTTACTCTCTTGCATCTACTCCTATCAGTATATTAAATTTTTATGTTTTATAAGCATAGTAAAGATGATGCAGGAGAATGGGGTGTGAGAGATTAGTCACATCCCAGGACTCTGGAAAGTCCCCAGGACAGGCTGCCAAGTGAGGGTCTTTGGCTTGGCACAGGGCAGAATTTAAAAGGGAGCCAAAGTAGAGTGATAGTGGATTTATTCAGGGAGCTACACACTCCATAGACGGGATGAAGGCTGTCTCAGAGGCAATATGGCCTCTGGGTACGAGGTTGTTATTTTTTATGGACTGGATAATTTCATAGGTTAACAAGTAGGAGGTTTATTTCAACCATTTTGGGGAAGGGGTGGGGATTTTCAGGACCTAGGCCACTGCCCACTTTTTGGCTTTTTATGGTCAGTCTCAGAACGTCATGGTGCCTGTAGGTGAGACATTTTGCATGCTAATGAGTTACAGTGAGTGTATAATGAAACTCAAAGTCTTCTTGAAGTCAAATCCTTCACCATCTTGAGCCTAGTAGATTCCAGCTAGTTTTTGTGATATTCTATGTCACTATTTTAAAGTACTGTCCTGCCCCCTTCCTTCCTGTCTCAGAAATACTGAAAAAGTAGAAAAAAATAATAATTAATATAAAATAATATGGTTGTGAATTTTTAATATGGAACAAAGATAAAACTCAATTTAGAGAAAAAGAAATTTTACTTTTAGAAAAAAATAAAGGTAAGCAAGGAAAAAATGTATATCAAAATATCAGCTTTTTACAGAGAAGATTTTCCTAGTAACACTCATCTATTTTAGATATTTTTTTTTTCAAAGTCAAAGTTTTCAAAATACTGTTGATCTCACTTTTATTATTGATGGAGTACTCAGATTGCAAACTTGAATTTTAACTTGTCTTTCTTTCCTATTCCAGTGCTTTCATTTTTTTAAAATACCCTCAAATGGAAGAACAATAGAATAGACTACACCAAGAGGTAAGCTCTAAAGATTTTAAATTTATGTGTTTGCATAATGACTGTAATTGCTGAATGAATATATTCACTTCTTTTTTCCTTTTGGTCTTTTTCTAAATGAAAGAGGAATTTGGCATGTAAAGAATCTTTCTGAGAATTAGGCAGAGAATTTTTTCTTCCTGCTTCAAACTGCCCATCAAGTGAATTCCTTCACAAAGGCTCCAGCTGAAATGCCTGTTTTCCAGTAGGTCAAACTTTCTCTAAAGGCCACACTTGACAGTGTGATTGTTAATGCCAAGCCAAGACATGAAAATCTTCAGGGCTTTCTCAACTTCTTGTAGACTGATGACCTTTTAGAAATCTAACACACAGACATAAACAAACTAGAGACCTCATCGCTTTACTAAAAGCTTAGATATGAACTGGGTATTACAATATTGATATAAACTTGCTAGTTAACAAATGGTCGGAATACCTTAAAGTTGATTGTTTAGAAAGGAGTATTATCTATAAAGTTTGGCTGAGGGAACATTCTCAGCAGTTTAAATTTAAAACTGCGACTTCCTCCCCACCACTTGGTCTTGCAGGTTTATTTGTAAATTTCCTCATGTTATTAGCTGTATTACTGTAATCTGTTTATTTTATAAGATCATTGTCTTTTGTATTATGTAATGTTTAACCAGGTCTCCAGCCAAATTAATGATAGCTAAACGTCTTAAAGAAATAGATCACATTTATAATGTAGAATAATTGTAATAGTGTGGTTCTAGGTATGGGAAGAGGCAACAAGAGAAATATCTCCTGGACCCTATTAGGTTAGAAGACCCAGAGAATCTTTTGTTATTTATCAATGGAAATTAACACCTGGAGTGATTTATCAAAGAGGAGCTTTGCCTGATCTGGGATGAGCCTCCCAGTGCTGTGGGATCAAAAAAAAAAAAAAAAAAGTCATGAAATGTCTCCCAAATACCATCAAACTTATGACCATGGGGAAAGACTGAAATGAAAATATCTGGCCTCCAAATGTGAATGAGGGCTCCCAAAACTGTGATCCAGAGGATGCTGCCTCTCCTCATGGTGATTGTTGAGGAGCTGGAGGAATGCAAGGAGCAAGGTGAACAAGGAAACAGGATTGGCCCTAGATAGCTGAGGTGCATGTGAAAGCAATGAATGGAGAAGGAAATGGCAACCCACTCCAGTATTCTTGCCTAGAGAATCCCATGGACAGAGGAGCCTGGTGGGCTGCTGTCCGTAGGGTCGCACAGAGTTGGATACGACGGAAGTGACTTAGCATGCACGCATGCATTGGAGAAGGACAAGGCAACCCACTCCAGTATTCTTGCCTGGAGAATCTCAGGGACAAGGGAGCCTGGTGGGCTGCCGTCTATGAGGTCGCACAGAGTTGGACACGACTGAAGAGACTTAGCAGCAGCAGAGGCTTGCATCTTCCCATGCTTAGAATGCTAAATTCCTTAACTTGATACCTGATCTTTGGTGTTCAGGTTGCCTGCTCCCTTTGTTGCAAACTTGTATATAGCCTGACTTCCCCTTCTGCCTGCTTGGAGCAGTTTTCTCAGAGCTACTGAGAGACTGTCTCCCGGGCTCAGAGCCCTAAACATTCCTACCAAATAAGACTCTCTGCTTTCAGGTTGTGATTATATTTTTTAGTTGGCAAGATAAACATAATTTAAGTCACTTAAAGTGTATAAAATTTAAAATTCCAATTCTTAAATGAAGCAGTTCCAAAGACTACCATGACTATGTTGGAGACTGCTTATTGTATTAATATACCATGGCAGAAAATTCTATTAGACAAGCTATTCCAAAAGTTGAAAACATCTTTCAATGAAATTTGGGTTTATTTTCTCCTTGCTACTTTTGGCCTTTAAGTAAATATTGCTGGGGGTATCCAAATGTCATATTTTTGCTAAATTTATCACTCATTCACAGTAAAAACTTTATTATGAGATTTCTTTGTTATTTATTATTAAGCAAACTAGGTGTACATGTTTTGTTGTATTTCCTTATTATACTTTCAAAATATCTAGAGTTTCTTCATTCCTTATATTGGTAGTTTACCTCTTCTACCTTACTTTTCTCACCCATGTACTTAGAAAACCAGCTTTTCATTTTCTAGATTTTCTATATTATTTTTATGACTTCAGTTTCACTGATTTGTGCTAATCTTTATTATTTACTTCAATCTGCTTTCTTTTAATTTAGTTTAGTTTCTGTATTCCACGTCTTTAAAGTAGTTTATTTTTTTGAAAACTTTGGGCTTGACTTTGGGTGAAAGCTAAAAGGAAAAAAAAAAGTATAAATAAACAAAAGAAATACTCCCTCATTAACTTTCTGTTTTCAGAGGAGGTTCCTTTGGCCATGTTAGGTGGTTAGAATAGGAAAAAGGAGTCCAGAATGGTGGTGGCTAAAAGACAAGGAAGGGAAAACCTGCGAAAATAGAACAAAGGAAGGTCCGAGGACTGGAGTGAGGACCTCAGGTAGAACAAACAGCACTCCTGGCTGGCCCAATTTACATAGGGCAGGCCCAGGGGGAGGGAAAAACATATAAAAGGAGGAGGCCAAAGGGCCAGGGCTGTCTCACACATGCGCATGTGCACTCTCTCTCTTTCTTTCTCTCTCTCTCTCTTGTTCCCCCTCCCCCTCGCTCTAGTCTCTTTGCCTCTTTTGGGTCGGCATGCCCTCATGTCTCCAGGATGTATTTTCCTTTATTTAAATAAAACTGAGCTGTAACACGGAGCTGTAACACTGATCTGTCTGAGAGCTGTGTCACGCTGAGGGCTTTAATGTCCATTGCTTCAAATTTTTGTTGTGATGAGACAGAACTGACAAAATTACACACTCCCCCAACAGCCAGAAAAATGGTGTTTCTGTTGGAGTTTTATCTGATTTTCTTTCACAGAAGGTCTGTCAGTGTGCCTAGACTCAGCTCAAAGCCATGATTAGATATTTAGAAAAAACTAAAGTTAAATGAATAATTCACCTCTGTACTCGCTACCTCTTCAAGTTTTAGCTTTCCTTTTCAATTCACCTTCTTGTTTCTTATTTTTCCAAAACCTGAGATAGTGCATCTTTTATTTTGTGCAGAGATATTAATCAATAGCAAAGAAAGGTTCTGTTGGACTTCAAAAACTGGCAATTTTGTTGTTTTTCAAAGAAATCAAAATGAGAACAATACAGTGATATGTTTATATTTAAGCATGTGTTTTCTATGTCCAATGCTTTTTTTCAAAATTTGTCTTAGTTTCTCTCTTTTATAGCATGCCTTTCTTCTCTGATTGGTTTTTCAGGAGTTTCTCTTTATCTTTGCTTTTCAGTAGCTTGATGATGATATTTCTAGGCATGCTGTGTATGCCTTTGTTTTCATCCTGCTTGAGGTTCATTGAAATTCATGCATTTCTAAGTTGAAATGTTTTTCACCAAATTTGAGAATTTTTAACCACAAATTCCTCAGGTATTTTTTGTTTTTCTGCCTCTTTGTGTACTCTTCTTCTTCTGAGACTCCAATTACATTTACACTTCCTGATAACGTGCTCCCTGTCACTGTGGCTCTTTTGTTTATTTTTCAGCCTATTTTTCTCTTATTTACATTAGATTATTTGTATTGATTTGTTTTCCTCTGGTGTCTCCAACCTGATGTTAAGCTCATCTAGTGAATTTTTCATTCCCTATATTTTATAATTTAGTTCTTAAAATTCAGTTTGGTTTCTTTTTAAATAGTTCTCATTTCTCTGTTGAGAGTTCCCATATGTTCACTCAATATGACCATGCTTTTTTCTAAATCCTTGAACATATTTATAATAGACATTTTAAATTTCTGTCTGCTAATTCTAACATCTGGGTAATTTTGGCATCTGTTTCTATTGTCTCTTTCACTTTTCTGATTATAGGTCACATTTTGTTGTGTATATACATGTTTTGGGGTTTATGTTGCACCTTGTTGATAATATACTCATGTAAAAATTGATGCACTGTAGTATAAAACATAATATTTTGCTTTAAAGAATTTTGATTTTCCTTTCTAATAAGCAGTTAAATTATTTTGGAATGTTTTTGATCATTAGACTTAATTTGAATTTATTCTTTATAAGGGTGGATCTATTTTAGTTGTACTCTTAGCCTTGCAGCATAGATCTTATACTACTTATAGATGTTGGCAAACTAGATCAAGGTGACAAATCCAATGTCTTGTTTTTGTCCGTAGCTAAGAATTTTTTTATATTGATGAAGATTTACCGAAAAAAAAAAGAAAAGCATATGTGACAAGAATATTTACCATCAATCCTTTTATAAAATATTTGTCAAGGCTTGAATCCTTCCTGTGTCCTAGAATTTCTTTCATTGTCTTATCTGAAAAATGCTCGGCCTTTGATATCCATTCTGCTCTCAACCCCAGAGCAGCTACTCTTTGCTGGGCCTTATGGAGTCTTACCCAGTGTATCTGAAGTCAAGCTCTCTGTCAAAGCTTTGTTATTGTATCCCATTTGCAGATTCCTAGTTCACCCCTCCACCTTTCTTCACCCTCCTGCAGACCTATCTCCTTTTGACCTTTGCACTTTTCAGCCACTTCAGCAGCCCTGAAGCCCTGAGCTATGATACGGTATTTGCCTTCTCAACTTAGTAAGATAGCCCCTTTGATTGGGTTTCATCACACTGCATTGCACTGAGGAAAGGACTCCCCTGGTGAACACTTGGACACAACCTTTTATCACCAGGTTTCCAACAAATGGAAGCACTTACTCTGTGAAGTTTGTCCCACTTAAGTTGTGCAGAGTAAAAGGGCAAGATGCTGTACTAATATGACCAATAACAGATCGTCTAGGGCTTCCCTGGTGACTCAGTGGTAAAGAATCCACCTGCCAATGCAGGAGAGGCTGGTTCCAACCTTGGGCTGGGAAAATCCCCAGGAATAGAAAATGGCAACCCAATTCAATATTCTTGCCTGGGAAATCCCAAGGATAGAGAAGCCTGGTGGGCTACAGTCTGTGGGTCACAAAAGAGTCAGACGTGACTTAGCAACTAAACAGCAATAATAGCACAACAGATATTCTCCCCATGTTTTATACATCCTGTTCCTTATATCACTCCCCCAGGCTTTTTAGCCACACTGACATTTTTCCTTTTACTTTAACCATCAAACTCATTCTCCTATCAGAGACTTTGTTTTATTTTCTATTTTATCTACCTAAAATACGTTTCTTCTCATCCCCATGAGGCTACACTTTTTTACATCCCAGCACAAATATCACTATCTCAGAGACCTTCCACAACCATTGTATCAGAATCAGCTTGATAATACCCCTCTTCAATTGATCCTAGTCTATTGTATCAACTTTTTATTATCTGCATGGCTCATGTCCCTAGTTGATGTTATTGTTTCACCTATTAGTTAGTTAACTTGTTAATTATCTGCTCCACGTCCATCCCCATGTGAATGTATGCTTCTTTTAATCAAAGTCTTTGCCAGTCTTGTTACTGAAAAATCCTGTGTCTAAAACCGTACATAAAATATAATAATATTGAGAACAATAATAAAAATTTATATCATGCTTATTATCTATCAGGCAAGAATTTACAAGTACTTTTACATGCAGCAACTTAATTCTCACAAATACTCTATGAAATAGGTGCATTTATTTCTTAATTTTTTTTAATATGAAGAAATTGAAAGAGAGAAGTCATAAGCCAATAATGACAAAGTTAGAATTCAATTTCAAAAACATGATAGACAGTAAAAAAAAAAAAATTACTTAATGACTACATCCCCAAATGACTTTTAAGTAGTATGCAATTATTTCTTTTGCATAAAATTAAAAATAGATAGGGATGTTTCTTTCTGTTTTCTATTATTCTTTGGTAAGAAATTACAAAAAATGGTAACAGTGGTAATCATTTTGAAAGAAGGACTGGGGTAGAAGAGGATAAAAGGGGATAGGGGAGGTAAATTTTGCATTATGTAGTAAGTATACTGAGTGAATTTTCTAGCATTTTAAGACTATTGTTTTGTACAGATGTTGTGGATTAATTTTTTACACTTTATATATCTCTGTATTAATATGAACCTTGAGAACTAAGTTCTTGTATTTTTATTGCCTCCAACCAAAACATATACTAATTTCTATTCTAACTAAAAAGGAATATAACAGGCAAATAAGTCAGTGAATAGAAGAGCCATGGCAACAGGATGAAGCAATAAATAACTGAAAAAAAAAATGACTGCTTTAATAACAGGCTCTCTGTATATTTTTATACTTATTTCTATAATAATTTTTAAATCTCAGGTGGCCTATACATGATGCTGGTTTCTCAGTACAGTTGTATTGCCAAAGTATTGTGGAAACACCCATTTAGAGAATGACACAAAGAGACTTTCATCAAATATAATTAATTTTTTTCTAAGTCAGAGTAATTTCTGTGTGCAGGTAAGGTAGAGATCATTGCTCTTATCAGATCACAAGAAAAGAAAAAAAAAATCAGAAATGATTTCTTTGAAGCTTCAAAGAGATCCTGAGGAATTGGAGGGTTAAGACCTTCTGAGAGAGGATAAACCAGGAGAAATAAAATGACAGCCACATTTTCCCAAAGGGCATTTGTACGAAGAATGCTACACTTCAGGAAGTCCATTCTTAGGACTTAGAGAAAATAAAAGATTTTGGAGCAGGATATTAGGGGCCTTAAATGCATACTGTTTCCCTAAAGAATTTTGCCAAATTCTGAAGCAGGAGGAAAAGAAAAAAAAGACAAAAAAAAAGATAATTGAAAACATTTTGAAAATAAAACTTACCTTTCTAGAGAATATTAAATCATGTTTCTTATACAATCTCTAAATACTCCAGTTTTACTTGATGAGTTCCAAAGGTTAGTAAAACTTAAATGGCTACTAGGGATAGGATACTAGGTATGCTGTGTGCTGCGCTTCAGGTCAGGTCAAGTCAGTTGCTCAGTCGTGTCCAACTCTTCGCGACCCCATGAACTGCAGCACACCAGGCCTCCCTGTCCATCACCACCTCCCAGAGCCTACCGAAACTCATGTCCATTGAGTTGGTAATGCTATCGAACCATCTCATCCTCTGTCATCCCCTTCTCCTCCGTCCCTCAATCTTTCCCAGTATCAGGGTCTTTTCCAATGAGTCAGCTCTTTGCATCAGGTAGCCAAAGTATTGGAGTTTCAGCTTCAACATCAGTCCTTCCAATGAACACCCAGGACTGATCTCCTTTAGGATAGACTGGTTGGAATTCTTTGTAGTCCAAGGGACTCTCAAGAGTCTTCTCCAACACCACAGTTCAAAAGCATCAATTCTTCCATGCTCAGCTTTCCTTATAGTCCAACTCTCACATCCATACATGACTGCCGGAAAAACCATGGCCTTGACTAGATGGACCTATGTTGGTAAAGTAATGTCTCTGCTTTTTAATATGCTATCTAGGTTGGTCATAACTTTCCTTCCAAGGAGTAAGCATCTTTTAATTTCATGGCTGCAATCACCATCTGCAGTGATTTTGGAGCCCCCTCCCCCCCCAAAAAAAGTCAGCCACTGTTTCGCCATCTATTTGCCCTGAAGTGATGGGACCAGATGCCATGATCTTAGTTTTCTGAAAGTTGAGCTTTAAGCCAACTTTTTCACTCTCCTCTTTCACTTTCATCAAGAGGCTTTTTAATTCCTCTTCACTTTCTGCCTTAAGGGTGATGTCATCTACATATGAGGCTATTGGTATTTCTCCCAGCAATCTTGATTCCAGCTTGTACTTCCTCCAGCCCAGCGTTTCTCATGATGTACTCTGGATATAAGTGAAGTAAGCAGGGTGACAATATACAGCCTTGACATACTCCTTTTCCTTTTTGGAACCAGTCTGTTGTTGCATGTCCCGTTCTAACCATTGCTTCCTGACCTGCATACAGGTTTCTCAAGAGATAGGTCAGGTGGTCTGGTATTCCCATCTCTTTCAGAATTTTCCACAGTTTATTGTGATCCACACAGTCAAAGGCTTTGGCATAGTCAATAAAGCAGAAATACATGTTTTTCTGTATCTCTCTTGCTTTTTTGATGATCCAGCAGGTGTTTACAGTTTGATCTGGTTCCTCTGCCTTTTGTAAAACCAGTTTGAATATGCTGTGCTTAGTCATGTCCTACTCTTTGAGATCCTGTGGACTGTAGCCTGCCAGGCATCTCTGCCTGTGGGGATTCTCCAGGCTAGAATACTAGAGGGGGTTGCCATGTTCTTCTCCAGGGGATCTTCCCAACCCAGGGATTGAATCCAGGTCTCCTGCATTGCAGGCGGATTCTTTACCATCTGAGCTACCAGGGAAGCCCATACCAAGTACACATAAAATAAAAGCATGGTATCAGTGTGCTTCATTGGCTCATAAGTATAAAGGAAACAATGTGTATGATTCATATCAATTTAGGGCTCATCAGGAATATTCTAATAACTTAGTATAGGACTGGCCAAAAAGTTCATTTGGATTTTTCTATCAGCTCTTATAGAAAAACCTGAATGAACTTTTCAGCCAACCCAATAGTAAGCCCAGAGGGTGTTTGACATCATTGCTTTAATATAGGGCCCCTTAGTTAATTTTCTTGAAATATTTTCTCATAATTATCATTTTTCCAAACAACCAATTCATCCATTTTAGCTAATATGTGTTTTTCAAAAATCAATCTTTTGAACAGTTTATGAAATTTATAGAAAAATATATTGAATGAAGTAGTCTTAACTATTGTAAGATTTCTCTAGTTTTAGTTTATTGGTTTCATTTTATCTTTATATATTCATTATAAAGACTTCAGTTTTATTAAAAACTAAGGCTTCTGCTTACTTTGTTGTTTTTTAGCTTTTCAAATTTTAGTTTGTTTACTGTTTTTCTCTCATTTTTTTAATGGTGTATTTTCTGCAGTTTTGTATTTCCAGTAGCATAGATTTATCTATCAGAAATATGGAAAGATAAATATTGGATAGTGTTTTCATTCTCAATAAATTATCACAAACTTAGTAACTAAAATAGCATATATCATTTATCTTAATTGCTGTAAGTTAAGCCCAACATAGATCTCACTGGGCTAAAATTCAGGCTCTAAGAGGGAATTTGTTTCTTAGTCCTCACTCTCTGCCTCATTTGCCGCCTCCATCTTCAAAACCAGTAATTTATCTCTCTGATCATCCTTCCATAGTCACATCTTCCTCTTTTTTTTTTTTTTTGACTCTCTTCCACTTATAAGAATCCTTGCAATTACATTAGGCCCATCCAGAGAATACAGAATAATCTAATTTAGAAACCTTATTCCATCTTCAAACTTAGTTCCACCTTGTCACATTACCTATCATAATTACAGGTTCTGGGGATTAGGATATGGACACTTCAGGAAAGGATACATCATTTTGCTTACAATAGTTACCAATATTTAAACATACAAAATTGAAGCACAAATGCTCCTTGGGACATTGATGCAAGAATGGTAAAAATGTCATAAACTATTAAGAATATAAAAGTTGTCCTCACAATAGTATGAAAAATTAAGAGGTAACTCAAACAGCCCCATTCATAGTAAAATGTTTAACTTAAATATTTTATTTGCTTTCTTTGGATTGTCCTGCTTCCCCAGTGAATGTTCTTTGAGGCTGGACAAAAGATAACATCAGGGTCTGTAAATGTGAATTGGGCAAGGTTTTCTGAGACTTTAATCTTTGAATTGAGTCTTAAAGATTTAGTGGGAGTTTCTTGGTGATCAGGGGAAGGGAGAAAATTCTGATGTGTGAAACCAAGTTTTTAATAAGTTATTTTTATCTTTAAGGCATCACAAATAGTTCACTGTTGACTAGAAGTCAGGCCTACTATAAGAGATTGACACATTAGGCTTGAAGTATATGCAAGAGTTAAATTATCTCTACATCTAAGCTAAGATCAGTGTATTACTTTTAGTGTTCGGAATATGCTACTATGAGTACTAGTTCTAGTTGAGAGTTACTCTAGAATGAAGTTGTTTGAAGTAATGATGATGGTAGTTTGTAAGATTTGTGGTTGCATGGTTGAAAATGGTACATCTGGAAACCATAGATGCATAAGAAGACCTGAGAAATTTATAAATATAGTCAAAATCACTTCCTCATAAAGTGAAAGTGAAGTGAAGTCGCTCAGTCGTGTCCGACTTTTTGTGACCCAAAGGGCTGTAGCCCACCAGGCTCCTCCATCCATGGAATTTTCTAGGCAAGCGTACTAGAGTGTGTTGCCATTTCCTTCTCCAGGGGATCTTCCTGACCCGGGGATCGAACCCCGGTCTCCCGCATTGCAGGCAGATGCTTTACCATCTGAGCCACCATTGTAAAGGAAAAATGTGGCAAAGATGATCTCCAAAATTTGGGGCCATGATGTATTTCATCAAGATAGGAAATGAGGGGAAGAATAGATTTGGAGGGAATATTAAGTGTTGTTAAGGACACTTTAAATATTCAATGTGTCTTAGAGAAAGCTAGTAACACACACATGTCATGGAAGAGATTGAGAACAGATTCATGAGTTGAAGATTCACAATTATTAGGGGATATTGGAATCTATGGAAATTGATTACAAAATGAAATGCAGAGATGCTTAGTTAAGATGATATATCACCTCATCATAGAAGAGCTTCATGGGGTCTGATCACCCTAAACTTATATAAAGAATTCTCTCTATATATGCATTATTGAAGGATAAAAGCCATAACTTCCATGAGGTTTTTACAAGGATGTGTTCTTGCCTGGAAAATCCCATGGACGGAGGAGCCTGGTAGGCTACACAGTCCATGGGGTCGCTAAGAGTCGGACAGGACTGAGAGACTTCACTTTCACTTTTCACTTTCATGCATTGGAGAAGGAAATGGCAACCCACTCCAGTGTTCTTGCCTGGAGAATCCCAGGGATGGGGGATCCTGGTGGGCTGACGTCTATGGGGTCGCACAGAGTCAGACACGACTGAAGTGACTTAGCAGCAGCAGCATGCTCCTGAAATAGCTAAGAAGCTATTTTACAGATTTATCAGATACTAATAACAGGACTAGGTGGTACCTTATTTTACAGGTAGTGAAAAGATGGGAAAAGATGCTAAAGGTGTTTAGCAAAGTTATAAAGAAGAAAGCTAAAACAGTGGCTCAGTGTCTAAAGCAGAGGACCTTTTAAAATTTTCATCTTTTCATGCTAAGGAAAATGAGTGAAAGAAGAGGGAGAATAAAGATTCCAGAAAGAGACACTGATGAATCAGGAAAATAATAAAAGAGAATCAGGCTGTGAGAGGATTAAAGTGTAGAAAGGAGGTGGGAGAGGAATTAGCTTTGCCTGAGAAGAGTTACTCTTCTTTTTGAGGAACAAAGGAAAGCAAGCAAAGCTAGAGACAAATATACATTTTTTTACAGTTTATGTGTGGATTTGTATGTGTGTATGTATGTGAGATCTTTTTTTTTCAGAGAGGCAGGAAGGCGATTTAGTCTATGTATGAACTTTGTGAAGTTGGAGGCAAAGGCATTTGAGACTGAAGAAATCCAAAATTTGGAATTTCCATTAGCTTATTAAGTGAAATCACTCAGAATATTGTAACATAACTGCCAAGTTGAAATTGCATCTATGTTTTGAATATAGAAAAAAATAGAGTTAAATATTGTTTTCATCAAGCATTACATGTTTTTCCAAACATATAGATTTAGTTTATTATTCATACAAATAAAAATGCATGTAAGATTTCTTTTCAACTTGATGTTCATTGGGAAACAAACTACAGAAACAGGCATAAGGAGTTACATTGCTTTCACATAAGAAGTCCATGTTTCTGTTTTAATGAGAAAGTGAATGCATCAGCTTCTTCATTAGTATCATCTTCTCAGCAACAAGCTACCAGTTACATATAATAAAGACTTCCCTAGAAATTTGCTTCTACATAGGATCACATTTTCCAAAGTGGTTCTTGGCATTGTGTGTAAAATCTCCATCTTTCAGTTGTCTTATATACAGTTTAAAAGAGCCACATGGAAAACATGTGAAAGTAGCTCTTGTTCATCTAATTATTAATTCTGATGTCAATCTGTTTGCTAACCTGGAGCTTTAGAAATATAGTATATGGTTGTGATTTTAGTTGTTGAGATATTTGTCATATAATCATACTCCCAGAAATAAGCTAGGCTAAGAAGCTACAGTGCTGCAATGTTGCTCTCTTTATCCAAAGGAGATACTATAATGGAGATATTATAGGTAACATCAATACAGTGTGCCTTTTGCTAGTACCTAAAGGTTATAGAGTTTGTAAATATAACTTAACTATAAGATCTCTGCCTCTACCATGTCTAAACCAATAGTACTATCTAAGTCAGAGCTTGAAGTTATGGCTTGAGGCCTAATTAGTCTTATTATCTGTTTTTGTAGATAAAGTTTCATTGAAATCCAGTCACTCATTTGTTTACATTATGTTTATGGCTTCTTAATGCTGTGTGTGTGTGTGTGTGTGTGTGTGTGTGAGTCACTCAGTTATGTCTGACTCTTTGTAACCTCATGAACTGTAGCTCACTAGGCTCCTCCATCCATGGGTTTCTCCAGGCAAGAATATTGGAGTGGGTTATCATTTCCTTCTCCATGGGATCTTCCCTACCCAGGGATCGAACCTGGGTCTCCCACATTGCAGGCACATTCTTTATCATCTGAGCCACCAGGGAATCCCTGCTTAGTGCTAGGGTGGGAATAATTGAGATACAGACCCTCAGTTTATACTGTAGAGTACTGTAGAGACTTTTACAGAAAAAGTTTGCCTCTAATCTAAATAATGGGACAAATACTCACATAAGCACACTGACATATCCATGAGTGATACATATTAATGTGTATTAAGATAAGAGTGAACATTTGTAGAAAGCCTTATAAAATTTTTAAAAGAAGTGCTAGCATTACTAATTCTGAACACAAACCTATCTGATCTATGTTACTGTTATAACCATTTAAAAAGTAAGCAAGATTTCCTCCATTAGTAGCAGAAGTGTTGAAATGAAATAATTAAGACATACAATCAAAGATTGAATCCAAGATCCTGAAATTACCATTTACATGTTCCTTGGCAAGCATATTAATACCTTTCTGCTTCAGGGTCTTCATCTGTAAACTCAGGAAAACAAGTTTCATAAGATTGTTTGACACCCAGTGGCTTAATAATGAGAAACTCTCAGAAAGAAAATTTAAACATAAAAAAGACAGAGCAAATTATAGCTATTATTATGTTACTTTAATTATTGTCAATCATGTCAAATCTCCAAGTACTCTAGTTTCTACAGATTTTTCTATCACACTACATTAGCTTCGAAGTTCTACATTTCAAGTTTCTGATTGTCTGAGGTTATTTTTGACACCAGATGCATTTTCTGAATCTTTGGGAATATGACTCAGTTATATAAATGAATAAAACCAACACCTTGTTTTGCCCAGATGGAAATTGCTTATTAAATATCTATAGTATTTAAATGCCTATAATATTTTCATCTTGTTTCTTTTCTACTGTTACCATGAAATCAAAATGTTTAAATATATTAAAATAGTAAATTATATTATTTCAAATAAACTTTTAAGGAATAAGTTTTATTTTTCAGTATCTTGGCAGCATTTAATCAGATAACTCTTTTATTATTTACAAATAGCATGGGTGCCAGCCAAATTTATTTCTAAAGTTTCATTTTAAGGGAAAAATGGTTTTTTTGTGTGTAGAAATTACTAAACGTCTTTAAATCAAAATGATGCCTGTGCTTTCTCAGCATGAAAATTTTAGATAATATGCAAATTACTCTCAAGAGAGTAACAGCTTCATCTGTTTGCCATTCATACAAGGACTTCTCTTAGTAAAATGCAATGTCAAACTCTGAATGGTTTCTTTTAGCCCTAGAACTTGCCTTAAATTAGATACTAATACACTCTTGAAAATATTGGTAAGCTTAGTATTAACACAGAGCAAGATTATTCTTCATGTTTAATTCATTAATGGCCCTCACATCTTGAGCATTTTCTATTATCAAGACAAGAAATGTTTTCTGCACCATTTGAAAAGGATGATTGGTTTAGCTTAAGAGAGCATTCAGTGTATGTAACTAGAGACAAATTCTATCAGGAAAGGGCAGGAGAATAAGTCTTTATTTGGTGATTCTACAGAAAATACCATGAAAACTTGATAATCCATTACTACTTCTAAGTAATTAAAATGATCTGTGATGTAATTAAATGTGTAATGAAAAGTTAATTAGAAATTAAAGTATATTAACCATAAAAACAATTCATCTAACTTACTATGTAATGTGGATATTTTCTACAGTGCCCATTATATGAATTATATAATAAATTACAAATAAATATTATGATTTTTATCATATTACTTATCTGATAGTATTTGTAAGAGCATTAAGAGTATGCAAAATTGTTTCTTTTTTGTCAGAAAAATCATTTGGCTACCCCCTAATCATCCTTTAACAGATACAATGTGCTTCTTTCTTTGCTGTGAAGAAGACATTTGTAGAAAATATTGTGGTTAGTTTTAGAAAGCCATTATTTCAGTTGAGAAATCAAGGTGTCTATCCACATAAAGGCAACTAAAAAAAAAAAATCCAGGAAACAGAACTCTCAAAGAGTACAATAACATACTCTTCTTTTTAATATAGTTCTAAAGAAGATAATCTATTCAATCATTAATATTTATTGAATATTTGAGAGTTTTAGACACTTTACTGAGCACTTGGATAAATTCATCATAAAGAAGTGAAACATCCTGACCCTTTAGGTCTTTTATTTCCATGCACAATATAAGCTGCTGAGAACCAGTCAATATCACAGTCAAATCTTGAGAATAGCAATGGGTTGAGGAAAAAGCAATTATGTTGATGCCTTTGTCTTCTGTTCTTCCTTATTCTAATTACCAAGACTTAACTTTTGTGAACATTAATTTTCACGAATTCTTGTCAACTCTCCTAAAGAGGTGAATAATGATGGTGCAGAATGAGTCTGTATGTACTTTATTATTATAAGTAATAAAGAAGGAAGACTATGCTTTGTTTAATTGACTAAGGAGTTATTTCCACTTCACCTATTAAAAAGTCTCTCTGCCCTTTAAAATGTGCTATGTAAATTGTGTTTCTGTTTAAAAACTTTTTCAAAATTGTAATTGTTGATTTCATTTTCAATACCTTATTTTATAAGGACAAAAGTACTAGTATTACTGCTAAGAATGCTTCATTTTTTAATAACCTTTTACCAATTACTTTACAAGGCTAACTTAAATAGTTAAGTGACTCACAAGAGTTTATATGTTTTCTAAATGCTAAAAGGCAATCAAAAAAGGATATACTACTGAAAATCACTTATATAGATACTTGCAAGTTTAAATTTTAAAATAAATTTATATTTTTGTTGGCTAAGATACTGACTATTCACTACTGTTTCAAAGTTAATTTCATCACGCACTGCAAAGTCAGTCTTTTTTTTTTTAAATTGGCGTATAGTTGCTTTGCACAGCTGTGTCAATTTTTACTGTACAAGAAAGTGAATCAGCCAAATGTATACATATATCCTCTCTTTTTTGGATTTCCTTTCCATTTAGGTCACTATAGATAACTGAGTCAAGTTCCTATGCTACACATTAATATCTCATTAGTTATATATTTTATACATAGTAATATCTGTATCAATACATATATACATTATTCCCATCTCTCAGTTCATCCCACCCACCGTCTTTCCCCCTTGGTATCCACAAGTTTGTTCTCTACATCCGTGTCTCTATTTCTGCTTTGCAAATAAAATCATCTGTACCATTTTTCTGATTCTGTTAAGTAGTTACAGCAGGAAAAGGAATCCAGAATGGCGGTGGCTTAAAGACAAAGAAGGGAAAAGCCCACAAAAATAGAACAAAGGAACTTCCGAGGACCAGAGTGAGGACCTCAAGTTAAACAAACAGCCCTTCTGACTAGCCCAATTTACATAGGATAGGCTCAGGGAGAGGAGAAAGAACATATAAAAGGAGGAGCCAAAATTGAGCTGGGAGCTTCTCGTCTCTTCATATCTTTTGGGTCAGCCCACACTCATGACTCAAGGATGTATTTTCCTTTGCTTGCCAAATAAACCACAATCACAGAAAATTAACCGATCTGATCACATGGACTACAGCCTTGCCTAATTCAATGAAACTATGAGCCATACAGTGTAGGGCCACCCAAGATGGACAGGTCATGATGGAGAGTTCTGACAAATCGTGGTCCCCTGGAGAAGGGAATGGTAAACCACTTCAGTATTCTTGACTTGAGAACCCCATGAACAGTATGAAAAGGCAAAAAGATAGGACACTGAAAAATCAGCTCCCCAGGTCAGTAGGTGCTACTGGAGATCAGTGGAGAAATAACTCTAGAAAGAATAAAGAGTTAGAGTCAAAGCAAAAACAACACCCAATTGTGGATGTGACTGGTGATGGAAGTAAAGTCTGATGCGGTAAAGAGCAATATTGCATAGGAACCTGGAATGTAAGGTCCATGAAGCAAGGCAAATTGGAAGTGGTCAAACTGGAGATGGCAAGAGTGAATATCAACGTTTTAGGAATCAGCGAACTAAAATGGCTGGAATGGGTGAATTTAACTCAGATGACCAATATATCTACTATTGTGGGCAAGAATCCTTTAGAAGAAATGGAGTAGCCATCATAGTCAACAAAAGAATCCAAAATGCAGTACTTGGATGTAATCTCAAAAATGACAGAATGATCTTCATTTGTTTCCAAGGCAAACCATTCAATATCACAGTAATCCAAGTCTATGAGCTGACCAGTAATGCTGAAGAAGCCGAAGTTGAATGGTTCTATGAAGACCTACAAGACCTTTTAGAACTAACACCCAAAAATGATGTACTTTTCATTATACAAAAGTAGAGGTGCAAAAGTAGGAAGTCAAGAAATACCTGGAATAACAGGCATTTGCCTTTGGAGTACAGAAAGAAGCAGGACAGAGGCTAATAGAGTTTTACCAAGAGAACACACTGGTCATAGCAAACACCCTCTTCTAAAAGCACAAGAGAAGACTCTATGAATGGATATCCCTGGATGGTCAATACTGACACCAGACTGATTACATCCTTTCCAGCCAAAGATGGAGAAGCTCTAAACAGTCAGCAAAAACAAAACCAGGAGTTGATTGTGGCTCAGATCATGAATTCCTTATTGCCAAATTCAGACTTAAATTGAAGAAAGTAAGGAAAACCACTAGACCATTCAGGTATGACCTAAATCAAATCCCTTATGATTATACGGTGAAAGTGAGAAAGATTCAAGGGATTAGATCTGATAGACAGAGTGCCTGAAGAACTATGGGTGGAGGTTTATGACACTTTACAGGAGGCAGGGATCAAGACCATCCACAAAAAATGAAATATAAACAGGCAAAATGGTTGTCTGAGGAGGCCTTACAAATAGCTGTGGAAAGAAGAGAAGCTAAAGGCAAAGGAGAAAAGGAAAGATATACCCATTTGAAACCAGAGTTCCAAAGAATAGCAAGGAGAGATAAGAAAGCCTTCCTTCAAGATCAATGAAATAGAGGAACTAGGCAGAGAAATAGAGGAAAATAATAGAGTGGGAAGGACTGGAGATCTCTTCAAGAAAATTAGAGATAGCAAGGGAACATTTCATGGAACGATGGGCACAATAAAGGATAGAAATGTTATGGACCTAACAGAAACAGAAGATATTAAGAAGAGGTGGCAAGAATACACAGAAGAACTGTACAAACAAGATCTTCCTGACCCATATAATCATGATGGTGTGATCATTCACCTAGAGTCAGACATCCTGGAATGCAAAGTCAAGTGGGCCTTAAGAAGCATCACTACAAATAAAGCTAGTGGAGAGATGGAATTCCACTTGAGCTATTTCAAATCCTATAAGATGATGCTGTGAAAGTAAGGCCTCCTCAGACAGTCATTTTTCTTTTTTGCATTTCTTTTTCTTGGGGATGGTCTTGATCCCTGTCTCCTGTACAATGTTACGAACCTCCATCCGTAGTTCATCAGGCACTCGGTCTAAGAAATCTAATCCCTTTGAATCTATTTCTTATTTCCACTGTATAAGCATAAGGGATTTGATTTAGGTCATACCAGAATGGTGTAGCGGTATCCCCTACTTTCTTCAATTTAAGTCTGAATTTGGCAATAAGGAGTTTATGATCTGAGCCACAGTCAGCTCCTGGTCTTGCTTTTTCTGACTGTATAGACTTAAGAAGACTTGACATCCTAAAAATGGTTATTAGGAATTGTCTTAATGATTTGATTTTTTGTTTTAATGATTTGATTTAATAAGCTTCCCTTGTGGCTCAGCTGGTAAAGAATCTTCCTGCAATGTGGTAGACCTGGGTTTGATCCCTGGGTTGGGAAGATCCCCTGGAGAAGGGGAATGGCTACCCTCTCCAGTATTGTGGCCTGGAGAATTCCATGGACTGTATGGGGTCGCAAAGAGTCAGACATGACTGAGTGACTTTCGCTTAATGATTTCCAGCCATCAACAAAAAAAGGAGAGGAGCAGAAGAAGAATCAATTTTTTTAATTGCATAGGAAAATGTAAGGAAGTGTAGAGTTAAGATTAAACTTGAATGTCAGAGTTCTTCGTGGCATCTGTGTATACTTTCTGGTTTACAACAGGTGTCCAAAAAGCAGTAATCAGCTAGAAATTGCAAGTGTTACAATTAATAAACATTTTAAATATTTACTCAATCAAGGAAATGACTAGACAAATTGTGTTTTGGATCTCATGAAAAGAAACGAATGATAAAAACCAGCTAAAATTTGCATGTAAGCACATGTATCATTGGTTTGCTATTAACAAGTATTTTAAAGAATTTGCTAACTCTCATGTGAAATGTGGGGCTGGATGAAGCACAAGCTGGAAAGAAGATTGCTGAAAGAAATATCAAGAAATATTGCTGAAAGAAATATCAAGAACCTCAGATATGCAGATGACACCACTCTAATGGCAGAAAGCAAAGAAAAACTAAAAAGCCTTTATATGAAGGTGAAAGAGTAGAGTGAAAAAGCTGGCTTAAAATTTAACATTCAAAAAATTAAGATCATGGCATCTAGTCCTATCACTTATGGCAAATAGATGGGGAAAAAATGGAAACAGTGACAGACTTTATTTTCTTGGGCTCCAAAATCACTGGCATGGTTAGCAATTATAAAAGCTTTAGATTCTTAATCTTGAGGTTCCTCTCCTATAACACAGCCTACTGCCAAATGCATAGGCAGATTTCATCTAGCCTTTTTGTATTGTCTTGTGGAGTTCAGAACTCAGGTAACACAAAATTGTTGCTCATGCAATTGCTGGAATATTCTGTCCTCATTTCTGACTCAGGAGTCTCTTGAGTCAGAAACAGTTGCAGCCTAACTAGTTTGTGTGTGTGTGTGTGTCTGTGTGTATGCACGATTATGTTCAGCTCTCAGCGACTCCATAGACTACAGCCCCAGGCACCTCTGTCCATGAAATTTTCCAGGCAAGAGTACTGGACTGTGTTGCCATTTCCACCTCCATGGGATCTTTCAGACCCAGGGATTGAACTCGCAAATCTTGCTCCTCCTGCATTAGAAGGCAGAGTCTTTACTATGGCACCAACTGGGAAGCCTGACTTGTTAGCTTGTAAACAGTGTCTTACCTGTCACAGATCTTGACAAAAACAAGTCAGGTATGTTTTGCAAGATTGCAAAAGGAAAGATATTCTGAAGTTGAATAGTTATATGAAGACCTACATAATCTTCTAGAACTAAGACCAAAAAAAGATGTCCTTTACATCATAGGGGACTGGAATAGAAGAGTAGAAAATCAAGAGATATCTGGAGTACCGGGAAAGTTTGGCCTAGGAACACAAATGATACCAAGGCAAAGGATACCAGAGTTTTGCAAGAGAATACACAGCAAACAACCTTTTCCAACAACACAGGAGATGACTCTACACATGGACATCACCAGATGGCCAATACCAAAATCCAGTTGATTACATTCTTTGCAGCTGAAGATGGAGAAGCTCTATAAAGTCAGCAAAAATAAGACTGGGAGCTGACTATGGCTCAGATCTTGAACTCCTTATTTCAAAATTCAGACTTAAAGAAAGTAAAGAATGCCATTAGGCCATTCAGGTATGACTGAAATCAAATCCCTTATGATTATACAGTGGAAGTGACAAATAGATTCAAGGGATTAGATCTGATAGAGTACCTGAAGAACTATGGTTGGAGGTTCATAACACTGGAAAGGAGGGGCTGATCAAAACCATCCCCAAGAAAAAGAAATGCAATAAGGTTGTCTGAGGAGGACTTGAAAATAGCTGAGAGAAGAGAAGTGAAAGACAAAAGAGAAAAGATGAGAAGCAAAAGCCAAAGGACAAAAGGAAAGATATACCCATCTGAATGCAGAGTTCCAAAAAATGGCGAGAGATAAGAAAGCCTTCCTAAGAGACAATGCAAAGAAATACAGGAAAACAATAGAATGGGAAAAACGAGCTCCTTCAAGAAAACTAGAGATGCCAAAGGAATATTTCATGCAAAGATGGGCACAATAAAGGACAGAAACGGTATGGACCTAACAGATGCAAAAGACATTAAGAAGAGGTGGCAACAATGCAGAGAATAACTATGCAAAAAAAGATCTTCATGACTGAGATAACCACAATGGTATGATTACTCACCTAGAGCCAGACATCCTTGAATGCGAAGTCAAGTGGGCCTTATAAAGCATCACTAGGAACAAAACTAGCGGAGGTGATGGAATTCCAGTTGAGTTATTTCAAGTCCTAAAAGATGATGCTGTGAAAGTGCTGCACTCAGTAAGCCAGCAAATTTGGAAAACTTAGCCGTGGCCACAGGACTGAAAAAGGTCAGTTTTCATTCCAGTCCCAAAGATGTGCCAAAAGAATGTTCGAAATACTGCACAATTACACTCATCTCACACAGTAGCAAAGCAATGCTCAAAATTCTCCAAGCCAGGCTTCAACAGTATGTGAACCGTGAACTTCCAAATGTTTGTGCTGGATTTAGAAAAGACAGAGGAACCAGAGATCAAATTGCCAACATCCATTGGATCATCAAAAAAGCATGATGATTCCAGGAAAACATCTACTTCTGCTTTATTGAGTACACTAAAGCCTCTGACTGTTTGGATCACAACAAACTGTGGATACTTCTTAAAGAGATGGGAATGCCAGACCACTTGACCTGCCTCCTGCAAAACCTGAATGCAGGTCAAGAAGCAACAGTTGGAACTGGACATAAGACAAAGGACTGATTCCAAATTGGGAAAGGACTATGTCAAGGCTATATATAGTCACCCTGCTTATTTAACTTATGTGCAGAGTACATCAGTCTAAATGCTGGGCTGGATGAAGCACAAGCTGGAATCAAGTTTGCCAGGAGAAATATCAATAACCTCAGATATGCAGATGACATCATCCTTATGGCAGAAAGCGAAGAGGAACTGAAGAACTTCTTTGAAGGTTAAAGAGAAGAGTGAAAAAGCCAGCTTAAAACTCAACATTCATAAAACAAAGATCATGGTGTCTGGTCCTATCACTTCATGGCAAACAGATGATGAAACTTTGGCTACGTGACAGAATTTATTTTCTTGGGCTCCAAAATCACTGCAGATGGTGACTGTAGTCATGAAATTAAAAGACACTTGCTCTCTGGAAGAAAATATATGACCAACCTAGACAGCGTATTAAAAAGTAGAGACATTGCTTTTCCAACAAAGGTGTGTCTAGTCAAAGTATGATTTTTCCAGTAGTCATGTACAGATGTGAGAGTTGGACCATAAAGAAGGTTGAGCGCTGAAGAATTGATGCTTTTGAACTGTGGTGTTGGAGAAAACCCATGAGAGTCCCTTGGACTGCAAGGAGATCAAAGCAGTCAATCCTAATGGAAATAAATTCTGAATATTCATTAGAAGGACTGATGCTGAAGGTGAAGCTCCAATACTTTGGCCACCTGATGAGAAGAACTGGGCTTATTGGAAAAGGCACTGATGCTGGGAAAGTTTGAAGGCTGGGCCATATGGGGATGCCAGTTGATGAGATAGTGTATTGCATTATCTCTTCAATAAATAAGAGTTTGAGCAACCTCTAGGACATATTGGTCACTGGGACACTCGGTGTGTTTCAATCCATGGGGTTGCAACTAGTTGGACATAATTGAGAGACTGAACAATAGCAAAAGCAAATGTTAACTCTAGATGAGTTATGAGGATTGGATACCCCAGAACTAAGTTTTTTTAAAATTTATTATTAATTTAATATGTTTATTATTGTTATATTTACTAGTATAGTTTTTCATTTAGTTTAGCATGAGTAAATCTATATTCAGTACACAAAGCAACTTTTTTAATATTATAAATGATTTTACTGATGAAATATATTGACATATATACATCTATAGTATAATAGCAATAATAAAAATGCTAATACCCCCTTCTCAGTGGGGGATAGTGTAGTGTCCATTTTCATAAAATGAATTCCTATTTATGTATCTTTTAACTCCACATTCAGAAAACTTTAAATGCGTCCTATGTGATTAGGCCCCTTAACTTTAACATGTTGTTTTATAGGCATTTATTGAATAGAAGTCTTTGATTTTCCAGAGCCTTCAGAAATATTGACTATGCAAGGTGTTTCCTAGATTCAGACCTAGATATATTGATCAATCAGGCAGTAGTATCTTACTTTGACTAGACCTTTAAATAAATGAACACTGTACTTCAGATTCTATGTTATTTACAAATTTTGCATTAGCTTAAGTAGTCACTGGATGTCAGCATTGTTTCACTAAAATCTGCTTACCAGTATTATTTTTGACTGGGAAATTTATAATTCTTAAGTATTACCAAAATTGCCCTACATTGTTTTGATTTTTGAGACAAAGGGAAAAAGGCATGTGAGCAAAGGCAAAAGCCTCTTAGAAAAAGTATGATTGATTATCTTTCAGTAGCTAAATTTCTGTTAGTTATAGATCACTCCATCTGATTCAAAATAAAGACCTAGTAATAAGAGGTCTGATCCTTTTTGCCAACAAATACCCGATGGTTGACCAACGCAGATTTCTTTGAAAGAAAAATGCAAGCAAAATGTCCTTCCTTCCTTCCTTTCTTCCTCTCTCCCTCCCTCTTTCTTTCTTTCTTTTAAGAGTAGGAAGACAGCTTTATTTTTAGCATATTCAATGATATTTCAATAAAATTTTAATTGCAGTTTACAATAGTTTATCACTTTCAGTATAAATATACTTTTAAAAAATAGTTTTGAATCTGTAGCTCTACACATATAAACTGTACGGTGATCACAGTGAAGTGATTCAAGAGTGACACAAATAGTTATATTTTATTAGATATGACTAATGAATGCACAGTAACCACAATGGCATCCATGTTTAACCCATACATTCATCTATGCAGAGAGTAACTTGTCTTCATTTCACTGTAATATGTAAAGAAATCTCCTCAATAAATAAACACTCTTATGAACCACATGTCCTCCCATATATTACTTCTATTATTTGCTGTAGTTGCTGGATAAATACTGAGAGAAAAAGTGCCTGAGAGCACTTAGGACACGTTCAAAGCAGAGTTTTTCCCTAAAGAGAGAGTTGCAGTAATAGCTCACAACATAGCCAACCACTGAGAGAACATGTGAACCAGACTTGTGGATCTCCTCATCATTCAGTGGGTGTGAGGTTTGAAGGTAGCAGCTGATCAAACACTAACCAGAAAGCAAAGAACCAGTAATAATTACCATGAAGGATACAGATGTTATGGGTTACAACAATATCCCCCTTATGGAAAAGGGATCAGAGTAAATTTGAACTGATGAACTTTTGTTTAACTATTTTATATATAAAGTAGTGTTAATACATTAATACCAAGGTTCTAATTTATCCCTCCCCACCCTTCCCTTTGTTAACCATGTTTGTTTCCTATGTCTGTGTGTCTGTTTCCATTTTGTAAATAAGTTCATTTGTATCATTTTTTTTTTGGAATTCCACATATAAATGATGTCATATGCTATTTGTCTTTCTCTATCTGACTTACTTCACTTTGTATGACAATCTCCAGGTCCACTTATGTTACTGTCATTTTTTATGGCTAAGTAATATTCCAGTATCTGTGTGTATATACAATATATTCTTTATTCATTCATCTGTTGGTGGACACTTAGGTTACTTCCATGTCTTGGCATTTATAAATACTTCTTCCATGAACATTGGAGTGCATGTATCTTTTCAAATTAGAGTTATCTTGTTATATATGCCCAGGAATGGAATTGCTGGATCATATGGTAAAGGTATTCTCTTTGGAAGAAAAGCTATGACAAACCTAGACTGTGTATTAAAAAGCAGAAACATTACTTGCTAACAAAGGTCTGTATAATCAAAACTATGGTTTTTTCCAGTAGTCATGTATGAATGTGAGAGGTGGACCAAAAGAAGGCTGAGTGCCAAAGAATTGATGCTTTTGAGCTGTGATGTTGGTGAAGACTCTTGTAAGTCTCTTGGACTGTAAAGAGATCCAACCAGTCAATCATAAAGGAAATCAATCCTGAATATTCATTGGAAGGATTGATGCTGAAGCTGAAGGTACAATATTTTAGCCACCTGATGTGAAGAGCCGACTCATAGAAAAGACCCTGATGCTGGGAAAGATTGAAGGCAGGAGGAGAAGGGGACAGCAGAGGATGAGATGATTGGATGGCATCACCGACTCAATGAACATGAGTTTGAGCAAGCTCTGGGAGATGGTGAAGGACAGGAAAGCCTGGTGTGCTGCAGTCCATGGGGTCACAAAGAGTCGGACACGACTGGGTGACTGAACAGCAGCAGCAACAATGGTAAGGGCTTATCAATGTCACATTAAAGGAAACCAAAGTCCAGTTCCAGAAAGCACTATATTCCCATTAAAATTACACAAAATTTACATAGGTAATGGTGGCATTATCACAATTATACTTTTGAAAATATAGTAGAAGTACTATATAACTTAAGTTGAAGAAACTAATAAACCCTTTGCTTTTAACATGAGACTAAATGTCTAGTCACTTATTGAATGCCTATATTAAAGTCTATGGCCTAAACAATGACTACAATTTCTAAGTCAATTTACCCCATGCCTGAGAATAATTAAGAATGAATAGAATCTATTATATTAAGTAACTCAGATAGTAAATAATCATGGGGAGTGATCATCAAGGCAATTATTATGCAACCCATCCCCTGTTGAAAGAAGGTAGGGAAAACCACTGGACCATCCAGGTATGACCTAAATCAAATCCTTTATGATTTTACAGTGGAAGTGACAAACAGATTCAAAGGATTAGATCTGATAGAGTACCTGAAGAACTATGGATGGAGGTTTGTGATATTTTATAGGAAGTAGTGATCAAGATCATCCCCAAGAAAAAGAAATGCAAAAGGGCAAAATGGTTGTCTGAGGAGGCCTTACAAATAGTTGAGAAGAGAATAGAAGCAAAAGGCAAAGGAGAAAAGGAAAGATATACCCATTTGAAACCAGAGTTCCAAAGAATAGCAAGGAGAGATAAGAAAGCCTTCCTCAGTGATCAATGCAAAGAAATAGAGGAAAACAATAGAATGGGAAAGACTAGAGATCTCTTCAAGAAAATTAGAGATACCAAGGGAACATTTCATGCAAAGATGGGCTCAAAAAAGGACAGAAATGGTATGGACCTAACAGAAGCAGAAGATATTAAGAAGAGGTGGCTTTTCTATTTCCAGTTTTTTAAGAAATCTCCACACTGTTCTCCATAGCAGCTGTAGAGAACAGCATCGAAACATGTATAGTATCAAGGGTGAAACAGATCACCAGCCCAGGTTGGATGCATGAGACAAGTGCTCGGGCCTGGTGCACTGGGAAGACCCAGAGGGATTGGGTAGAGAGGGAGGTGGGAGGGGGGATCGGGATGGGGAATACATGTAACTCCATGGCTGATTCATGTCAATGTATGACAAAAACCACTACAATATTGTAAAGTAATTAGCCTCCAACTAATAAATGGAAAAAAAAAAGAAGAAGAGGTGGCAAGCATACACAGACGTTCTAAACAAAAAATCTTGATGACCCAGATAACCACGATGGTGTGATGATTCACCTAGAGCCAGACATCCTGGAATGCGAAGTTAAGTGGGCCTTAGGAAGCATCACTATGAGAAAGCTAGTGGAGGTGATGGAATTCCAGTTGAGCTGTTTCAAATCCTAAAAGATGATGCTGTGAAAGTGCTACACTGTATAGGCAACAAATTTGGAAAACTCAGCAGTGGCCACAGGACTGGAAAAGGTCAGTTTTCATTCTAATCCCAAAGAAACAAAATGCCATAGAATGTTCAAACTATCACAAAATGGGAGATGATATTTCCAGATCACCTATTTGACATAGATTGTTATCCAGATAGAATTTCTAAAATTTAACAACAGCATAAAAACAAAAAACTGAATTAATAATGGGCAAGGGACTTGAATAGATATTTCCCCACAGAAGGTAAATAAATACCCAAAAAGCATGTGAAAAGATTCTCAACATCACTAATTATTAAGAAATGCAAATGGAAACTACAATGAGATACTGCTTGTCACTCAATAGGATATTTGCTGTTAAAAAAAAAACAAAACAAAAACGCAAAATAGCAAGGGTATGGAGAAAAGGAACCCTTATGTGCTATTGAAATTTGGATAGCCCCTGTGGGAAGCGTTATGGCAGTTTCTCAAAAACTTAAAAATAGAATTACCATATGATTCAGACATCCTCCATTTAAGCATACACCCTAAATAATTGAAATCAGAGTCTTGGGAAATTAGCACCACTATTTGTAATAGCCAAAGTATGAGAGCAACCTAAATGTTGATTGGAGGATGAACAGATAAGTTGTACATGGTATATAAATAGAGTGGAATATTATTTAGCCTTAAAATTAATGAAATTCTGAAATATGCTGTAACATGGATGAACCTTGGTTACATTATGCTGAAGGAAATAAGCCAGTTACAGAAAGACAAATATAGTATGATTTCACTTATATGAGACACTGAGAGTAGTCAAAATGATAGATACAGACAATAGAATGGTGGTTGTGAAAAGGCGAGGGGAGAAGAGAATGAAGAATTATTACTTAATGAGTATAGAATTCCAAACTGCAAGAGATGAGTGGTTGTGATGGTTATACAAAAATATGAATGCGTTTTTTAAAGTAATTGATTAATTTGGCAGAATGTGTCTTAGTTGTGGCACATGGGATCTTCATTGGGCCATGCAGGATCTTTCTTTGCAGCACACAGACTCTCTGTTTGTTGCACTCAGGCTCCAGTGGTTGTGGCACAGGCTTAGTTGCTCAGAGGCATTTGGGGTCTTAGTTCCCCACCAGGGATTGAACCCACTTTCTATTGAATTGCAGGGGTGGATTCTTAACCACTGGGCCACCAGGGAAGTCCCTTTGAATGTTATTTGTTGTTGTTGTTTAGTTGCTAAGTCATGTCCAACTCTTTTGTGACCCAATGGATTATAGTCCTCCAGGCTCCTGTGTCCATGGAATTTCCCAGGCAAGAATACTAGAGCTGGTTGCTATTTTCTTCTCCAGGGAATCTTCTCAACCCAGGATTGAACCCACATCTTCTGTATTAACAGGAAGATTCTTTATCACTGAACCACCAGAGAAGCCACATGAATGTATTTAATACCACTGAATTTTGCACTAAAAATTATAAGGCAATAAATTTTATGTTATGTGTATTTTACCACAATGGAAAAAAATGAGAGGGAAAGTCAGTCCCATATATCAATACTGTTAATTATTTTTCTAAGGCAGTGATTATCAAATTTTGGTGTGTATCAAAATTATGAGGAATTGAAAATAAACAGATTGCTGGGTCCAATACATAGAGTTTCTGATTCAGAAGTTCAAGACTGGGGTCAAGAGATATGTGCTTCTAACAGTTTCTCAGTTGGTACTGATGCTGCTGGTCAAGCAACCACGTATTAAGAATCATTTATCTAAAGGAATGGTAAATTCTAAACATAATTGAGGTTTGAAAATATGGTTTAAAAACATCAGAATGTAAACATTTTTATGTTTCAGCATGGGTAGGCCTTTCTGAGAAGAGAAATTTGGGACCTGGGTCATGAGGAGATTTTGAAGTTAAAGGGTAGGTAAACAGTGACAGACAGTTGGGAGAGATTTACCTGTCTGAGGAATGTATTTATATTTCAAAGGGGATAAAAACTGAAGCCATGAAAGTGTTCTTAGGAATTGTTGTAAATTCAGAGAGTCTTGGCTTTTCTTCTTCCTAGAAATATTGGTTTCTTTCAAAGGATAAAAAATTGATCTTTACCCTTCTGTTTCTAAGGAGAATTTGTTTGCCTTAGAGAGATACATTTCTGTCCCTTGATCAAAATAAAAGGAAGGCTGTTATACCCATTTTCCTATTTAACTATCAAGGTTCCTCACTTATAGTATAGATCCTAGTACATATAGGGTGACATCTAATTGAAGTGTCTATTGCTCTAAATAATAATATCTGCCTGCCTCAGAAATCTCACGTATATTTGTAGGAATAAATATAGTTACAAAGTCTACAAAATACTTTGTCAAATATGTCATTTATGAAACAATCTTTTTTTTCCTCATGTTATCAAGAGTAATGGTTAGTTTTAAGGTTAATTTCTTGGAGTGTTAAACTTCAAACCATAAGGTTTGAGAGCTAGAAGAAATGTCATGCATGTGTGCACAGTTGTGTCCAACTCTTTGTGACCTCATGGACTATAGTCTGCCAGGCTCCTCTCTCCATGTAATTCTCCAGGCAAGAATACTACAGTGGGTTACAATTTCCTCCTTCAAGGGATCTTCCCAACTCAGGGCATCTTCTGAGTCTCCTGCATTGCAGGTGGATTCTTTACCACTGAGCCACCTAGGAAGTCCTATCATTATGTTTTACATAGGAGAAAACCATAAACAGAAAAGTTATGTGATTTTAAAAAGGGTAGTAGTGGGGATGGATTATTATTTCCTTCATCTTAGTTGGTGTTTGTTCCTAACCATATTAAAAAGTGGACCAATACAAATTCTAGTTGGAGAGTATGGACTTGAGCCCAGCTCTCTTAAAGTAATTAAAATTCAAAATTCACCCTATGTAATTTCTTATCCTGCTAAAGTCAGCATGTGTGATTTTTCATATCTTGTCAAGCTGGATTCTTTCAGCAACTGTAATGTAGAATGTTTTTCGGTGAAATTCTTTAAGACGTTAGCTCTTATATGGTCTCTCATATTTTCTTCTTTTGAAAAATCCAAAGTCAAATAAACTGTAAAACATTACTGTAGTACTGGCTTATATATGATTTATGATATATCAAAATATTATGGCAAAATTAATTGGTACCTGAGTTAAGGAGAATAAAATGAGAAGACTTGTTTAGTTCCAATCTGTGAAATAAATTTTATTTGTCAACATATCCCAACAAAAGGCTATTATAGACTGTTTAAAAATGAAAGGTAGAAAACGCTTTAACACACACACACAAAATCCTTTCTCATCTCTAAGACTATAGTATTTTTGACATTCTGAATATATTGAAAGGTCTACAGATTGCAATGATGAAAATCACAGTGATCAGATATTATTTAAAGCATATTTCCAACATAATAAAATTTTTATCTTTGTCTATAATGTAGCTGCATGGGAAAAACAATACATGCATTTGTATAAACAACAACTGTCATCTTGAAATTCAGCCATTTATTTTTTCTCTGAGTATTTTTACACTTAGCTTCCTATTCTTCCTAGCTTAGATTTCATCACATTTTCTGTAACTACCTAGTATAGCTTTAATAATCTCTAAGGATATTTTTCCAGTTGCTATTATTAAGAGGTCAACTCTAATCCACAAAGCAAAAAGCTAGTCATTTGAAAATAGCAATAAATTTATAAATTTTAAAAAGTAATGATATATCCATCATCTGAAATATAATTAATATAATTCATTACATCAAGAGGGTAAAAAAGAAATATCACATGATCAAATCAATAGTTACAAAAGAAGCATTTAACAGAATCCAATACCAGTTCATTATATAAACTCAGAGTTAACTAGGAATAGAGGGAATATTTTCAACTTGATAAAGAACATCTGCAATAAACCTATAATTAACATTATACTTGGCTTCCCAGGTGGCGCTAGTGGTAAAAAACCTACCTGCCAATGCAGGTGACATAAGAGACAAGAGTTGGGTCCCTGGGTCAGGAAGATCCCTGGAGGAGGAGAAAATGGCAGCCCATTCTAGTATTTATGCCTGGAGAATCCCATGGACAGAGGAGTCTGGCAGGCTACAGTCCATGGAGTCACAAAGAGTTGGACTTAACTGAAGTGACTTAGCACTAACATTATACTTAGTGGGGAGAAACTAGATGCTTTCATAGTAAGATTAGACTAAATTAGAATAGATTAGTAACAGAGAAATTATATCCATTATTGTGCCTATTCAATATCTTATGGAAATCCTAGCTAATACAATAAAACAATAGAATGAAATAAAATGCATACATATTGAGGTGCAATAATATCTATCTCAAAGGGTGGAAAAGAGTTCCAAAAAGGTAAATCAAAGATTTAGGAGGATCAGTGGCAATGCTTTTGGCCAAGGTATTTGAAGGGCCCCTACAAATTTTGCCAGTTGAGCTTTAATCATGCCATTTGTGTGTTCTTCAAATCAGAAGGTTGAAGGTGTTAAGCAAAGTGAAAGTGTTATAAAGCCAGCCGAATAGCACAGACATGTCAAAAGACCTGATCAGTAGAATGGTCAGGTCACTACAGAATTTGAGTTACCCAGGTTTAGGGATTATCTTTCTGGAAGGACTTTAGACGCAGAAAAGGAAGTAGTGTGTCTGCAGGTCCCTTCAGCGTAGTGTGAAAACATATAGATCATGATTAAAGCATGTTTATATCCATGAAATGGAAGATGTTGTATGAAATCCATTAGCCAGATCTCAAACAGTTCATTAAGTAGTTTATCTGGGAGCAGTACACACAGGCTTCAGTGAGTTGTATTTTGGATAAACAGGACAAGTGAGGTAAACACTGTGGCCTTGTTATTGTTTCTCTAACAGATTGGTTCATGGACGCTATCATTTTGTCAGTAGGTCAATGGTTTAATGAATGTGCAGTGGTGAAGAGTGGGAATTTTAGAGTCTCTGGTAGGAATGGGCTGTTTTTTGGTCCAAATCAGAGCTTTACCTTTTTATCAAATCAGCAATTGTTGAATTTCAAATCTCTTTTTTCTTTACCTGAAGCCAAATGAGTTTCTGTAGCCAGTTTTACTAAGTTATCACTTGAGTAAATGTCTCTTTGGACCATGACTGTGGTTTGGTTCCTGCTGGTCCCTTTAAGGACAGCTTCTCTTCTGGAAATGTCAGCAAGATGACTTCCCTTAGCTTCCAGAGAGTTAAGTTTACAATGCTCCTGAGTCTTAATAGTTGCTAAAGTGGTAGGTAAAATAATATATCCAATAATTCCTGAACATTAGGACCATTTTAATTTTATTTCTGCTGGAAGTAAGGAAAACATGTTTCCACAGCATTCCAAAATCATGAGCTAATCCAGAAGCAAATCTACTGTTTGTATAAATGTTGGCAATTGTGTCCTTGGCTAAAGTACAAGACCATGTAGGAATATAAAATTTTGCCCATTGGGCTGAAAGCCATAGGTAAAGATGCTACCCCAACACATCAAAAACAGTTGTAATAGCATACCCAGCTTGGTATTTGTCATTGTCACCTTTTAAATAGGGCTTCCCTGAAAGCTGAGTTGGTAAAGAATCTGCCCGCAATGCAGGGGACCCCAGTTCAATTCCTGGGTCAGTAAGATCCACTGGAGAAAGGATAAGCTACCCACTCCAGTATTCTTTGGCTTCCCTGGCGGCTCAGCTGGTAAAGAATCTACCTGCAATGCAGGGGACCAGGGTTAGATCCCTGGGTTGGGAAGATCCCCTGGAGAAGGGAAAGGCTACCCACTCCAGTATTCTAGACTAGAGAATTCCATGGACTATATAGTCCATGGGGTCGCAAAGAGTCGGACTCAACTGAGCAACTTTCACTTCCTTTTAAATAAGAACCATCAGTGAAATACTGATGAGAAATTTTCAGTAGATCATCATGAGGAATCAGGAGGTGACCCATCATTGGTAAACAGTCCTGAAAGATTTTGGGTAGATGAGTGGTCCCCATGATTTTGTGTGAGTATCCCAAGGAAATTTCCCTGTATTTCATATACAAAAATGGGAAAGGAAATCTAAATATTGGAATTCTCAAAGTCAGATTCTTCAAACTCTAAGCCTTGGAAGTTATGTTGTACAGTTCTTCCCATAAAATTGGGTCAGGGTTCTTACTGTTGAGTAAAATACACAGGAGTTTGGCCACAAGAGAGATATTTGGAATACAATTTTAACAATAACCATCTAGCTTGAGAAAAACTCACATTCGGTACTTAGTTTGTGTTTGGGGGAAACTTAGGACACCACAGAGTTTATCTGGATTTAAATGTAACCATTGTTCTGATATCTGATGCCATAAATACTGAAACTGGATTTGGGCAAATTGAAATTTTTCTTTGATGATCTTAAATCCCTTTAAGGCTAAAAGCTTTAGCAAGCAGTTCCTTTCTTCCAATGAAGAGGCTTGAGAAAGAGAGGCAAGAAGCAAATCATCCATATTTGCAACAAAGTAAAACCCTTTGGAAACTTAATATCAATCCATATCAGCCTTCAGGATTTTGAAGACATACGCTCAGTAAAACTCCTGTAGAAATTACTTCTAGGTGACTTATTTTTCTTCCTAAGTGAAGGTAAAAAGGTAATGGTCAGCTTCATCAACTGGAATACTAAAGAATGCACTGCTTAAGTCAAATACAGTAAATAATTTGGTGAAAATGAAAAAAATATTTTTCATCAAAAATAATTTTGTGAAAATAATCTGGTGAAAATGGATGTTAGTGATGTATGAGGGTTAAAAAAAAATGTGTAAAAACAAAAAAGCGTTGAGAAATAACAACTGTTTATTGCTCAGAGGTCTTGGAGAAGCCTCTGATCTTTTCTTTTTAATTTTTATTTTAAATTGAAGGATAATTGCTTTACAGTGTTGTATTGGTTTCTGCCATACAACAGTGTGAATCAGCCATAAGTATACTTATGGCCCCTCCCTCTTGAACCTCCTTCCCACCCCCAACCCCATTCCATCCCTCTGGGTTGTCAAGGGGCTTCCCTTGTAACTCAATTGGTAAAGAATCTGACTACAATTCAGGAGGCCCGGGTTTGATTCCCAGGTCAGGAAGATCCCCTGGAGAAAGAAATGGCAACCCACTCCAGTATTCTTGCCTGGAGAATCCCATGGACAGAGGAGCCTGGCGGGCTACAGTCCATGGGATTGCAAGTGTCACACACGACTTAGCAACTAAACCACCACCAGGTTGTCACAGAGCACCAAGCCGAGCTCCCTGTGTTATACAGAAACTTCCCGCTATCTGTGTCTTCCCTAGTGACTCAGGGGTAAAGAACCTGCCTGCAATGCAGGAGACTTGCTGGAGATGCAGGTTCGATCCCTGGGTTGGGAAGATCTCCTGGCGAGAAGGAAATTGCGATCCACTCCTGTATTCTTGCCTGGATCCCATGGACAGAGGAGCCTGTCTGTCACAAAAGAGTCAGACACTAAACAACAACAACATGTGGGTCTAGAGTGCAGCCAAGGTTTTGAGTGGTGCTGTATATATTCCAATGCTACTCTCAGTTCTTCCAGCACTCTCCGTACCCCACTGTGTGTGCACTGTCTGATCTCTGTGTCTGAGTCTCTATTCCTGCCCTTAGGTTTTCTCGTCAGTAAGATAGGGGTATTACAGGAACTAATGACGGGTAATGAGGCCTTGAGCCTTGTAATCTTTTTTTGAGCTTTGTACCTTAAAGGGCTTCTTTACTCACAGAATAAGAGGAGTGTTTCTTCTTCCTGTTTGGCTCTGGTATCACTCTAGGGTGTGGGAGCACTCACTTCTGGCCTCCTGACTCTATTTAATTAAGGTTTCTGTTTATTAATTTTTTTAGAGTATGAAGAAATTATGCAGTTAGGTATAACTCTAACGAAATATGTACAATATCTGTGTAATATTATAAAATTTCAATGAAGTATTCAAAGAAAATTTAAATAAACAGGGATATATTCCATGAACATGAACAGGAAGATTCAATATTACATGAACATGAACAGGAAGATATAGGTTCCTCCAAACTTCATCTATATATTCAGTGGAATCCCAGTCAAATTCCCAAGCCAATTCTATAGTTACATAGGAAGGCAAAAGACCCAGAATAGCCAACATGATATTGATAGAAGAACTTACAGTACCTAGCTTCAAGACTAACTAAAAGTTATAATAATCAAGACAGTGTGTTATTTGCAAAAGAATGGAAAGACAAATCCGTGGAGCTGACTAGAGAGCCCAGAATTAGCCTTGCACAAATATAATTAACTGATCTTTGACAAAGGAACAAAGGTAATTCAATGGAGAAAAGATAGTCTTTTCAAGGATTGGTACTAGACATTCACATGCAAAAAGGTTAAATCTAGACACAGACCTTTGACAAATATTGACTCAAAAATTGATAAAAGACCTAAATATAAAGTTCAAAACTAAAACATTCCTAGAAGGCAACATAGGATAAAATATAGATGGACTTCGGTTTGATGATGATTTTTAGATACAATATAGAGAGCATGATTTGTGAAGGGAGTACTCAATTGTTTGGACTTCACCAAAATTAAAAATTAATCTGTAAAAGATACTAATAAGTGGATGAAAAAGCAAGCCACAGACTCGGAAAGCACATATCTGTTAAAG